>NW_011888797.1:11415789-11433595 GCF_000151845.1 Pteropus vampyrus | reverse complement strand
TCTTGATGCAGAATATAATGTGGCTGTGTTTGTGACCAATCAAATGACTGCCGATCCAGGAGCAACTATGACGTAAGCCCCAATATTCTGCTTTTGTGTTTCACAAAGGTTAATATCAAGAAGATTATAGAAATTAAAAAAAAGATTATAGAATAGAAAATTCCAATGTACTCAGTTTTGATGTGGGCACATATCACAAATCACTTTATTGCACAGTGCTTATTATTTCCTAATTGCAAATATCACATATATCCAGAACCTATTTTTCTCTAGTTCTTTATAAAATAAAGCAATAGTTTAACTATTTTCAAAGTTAAACTATGTGCTTCTCTTTTGTCTAGGACTAAAAAGATATTGGAGGACAATAATAAAAAGATCCCAGGGAAATAAAAATGTATATTCCAGATACATGAATGGCTTCTATTGCACTGATAAGCTTTTAGCCTAAAAAAAATGCAGGCTTTTTACAGGATATATATAAGATATATTTATAAGAGGTCCTATGAGAGTAGTCTCCTGTTTGAAAAAACAATTTCAGTCCATACTAAGCTATATGCAGAATTTGTTTAAGTATTTGTGCACATAACACACGTCTTCATGGCTCTGTTTGAAAGATGGCAGTGAAATGGAAAGGCAAGGAAAGCTAAAAGAGGATAATAAAAAGAGAAATTTTGAAGAAAGGTTAGTTGTACCATCAAAATTATGAAGATTATGTATTTGAATAAACTATCAAAATAATCCTGAATTTATGACATTGCTCTTTTTAAAGATCTTTTCATCAATTTTTTATTTAGAAATTTTTTTAAGTAAAGAAATGTTGCAAGACTAGTATAATGAGTAGACATATATCATTCACCTAGGTTCATCGATCATTAATATTTTGCCATATTTTTTCTCTCATGGGTGTACACACATATGTAGATTTTTTCTCCATACAAACACACACATGTGTGCACATGCAGTGTGTGTGTGTGTGTGTGTGTGTGTGTGTGTGTGTGTGTGTTGGTAAACCATTTGACTATTTTTTTTCCTGAATTATTGAGAATTATTAGTAGACATCATGGCACTTCATCTCTTAATACTTCATCTACCTCTTCTAAGAACTAGAACATTCTCCTACTTAACCACAGTATAGTTACACACTCAGGAAATTTAACATTGGCATACTTTTGTTATTTAATATACAGTTGTATTCAAGTGTATCCAATTGTCCCAATAATTTTCTTTATAATTGTTGGCATATTTCGTTTTGTTTTAGAGTCAGGATCAATGGAGGATCATGTGTTACATGTAGTTGTCATATCTCCTTAGTCTCCTTTAATCAGAACAGCTCCTCAACTTTGTTAGACTTTTATGACACTGACATTTTTGAAGAGCACAGGCTAACTTTTTCAGAATGTCCCTCAGTTTGGAGTTGATTCTTTTTTCTCATCATTTAAAATGTTAAACACTTTTGGCAGGAAGACTATAGGGCAGTTTGTTCATTATTAAGGATGTTAAGTTTGCTCATGTGATTAAAGTGGTCTTCACAAGATTTCTGCATTGCAAAAGACCTTTTTCCCTTCGTAATCAATAAGTAATTTGTGGGGTGATACTTTGAGACTGGTGTAAAAAACTTGTTCTATGATAAGCTTTTATCCATTTGTTTTAACATCCATTGATGATTCTTGCTTCCATAAATTAGTACTCTGATGGTTACAGTACAAAGTGATATTACGTTAAAACTAAGTCAATACATCACATAGTAGCAGATAAATCAGTCATTGACATGTTATTTTTTAATTGTTATTAACCATAGTCACCCTGCTGTACATTACCTCCCCAAACTTCCAATTATAAAATAAATGAGTCATAGAGATATGTATCAGAAGATATTTGATATGCTTGTGTAAATTTTGTAAATTATATTGAAACGAATGTGTCTCTCTTTAGGCATTTTCTAAATTAACCCTAAGAATATTGCTGCATCTTCTGCAGTTTGATATATCTCTCATTTTTCAGTACCCTTTTATGAGTATTCACAGGAGATTCCAATGTGAAAATATTAACTATACAAATGATATTAAGCAAGTTAAAAATGTTGGGGAGGGGGAATCAATCATTTAATTCATTCAGTAAATTTTTTTTTGAAAGTCTATACTATGTATCAAGATTCTGGGAATTCACTTGTGAACAAAATAGACTATGTGACTTTCCTCGATAAAAAAAGAAAAACAAATGATGTCCATTTAATTCTAAATTTTAAAGTCTTGGTAGGGCACATAATTGTCTGTAGTCTTTGCATTAAGGCAGTCTTTTCTGTTTTATAAGGTGTCTTTCATACATAGGACATAAAGTACTTCACAAAGAGAATAATTTTAAACTGAAGGGAAATGGAAGATTTTTAAGGCTTGCTTTAAAAAGAGAAAATGACTCATTGGCTCAGAGGGAGGAAGTGGGTTGCAGTCAAATAAAACAGTACAAGTTAAAGAGCAATGTTCTTTCTTCAGGTGTGGGGAGGGAGCATGGCAGAGGCCAATACTGCCTATCTAGAGTTAGACAGCAAAGGCAGTCGGTGGAAATTAGGTCAGATAGGGGCTCTTTTTTTATATTTGTAGAAAGTTTCAAAAAGAGTAAAACCATTTGAATTGATTCCAATAAGACAATAAAAGGAGAAATAAAGAGGTGACGGAAAGGAAATAATTGAAGGAGTTGGAGAAGGTAAGAGATTAACAATGAGATGAGCTAAGTAAAGAGCCAGAGGAGGTAAGAAGGCTAGTATTTTTGCTGGGTGAATCTGCTTTGAAGCATCATCTCCTCCACCTAGCCAAATTGTAAGGAAACAAGGTTCACCATAATTAGTACAGTATAAAGTATTTTAAATTATAACGATGCAAATTAAATGCATATCTTTATATAAAGCATGTATATTGCCATCATTAAATGAAAAAAAAAAAAGGACAGTTTTAAACTAAAGGATTTCAAATGCTATTAGAAAACCTCTTATAAAGAAAATATTTTTGTTTCTCACTGTTGAGGAACTCCAGGCTGCAGCTCGCCCAGGGCCTGTCAGAGAAATATCACTATAATTAGTATGAGTCCCCAAGTACGCTGACAATAATTGAGGCTTATATCCCATGCATTGTACTTGATGGCACATTGTATTAAAAAGAAACAAAATTATAGAGGTGAGGAGCTGCCGTGTGATACAGCAGAGCAGTAGCTCCTAGATGAGGCTTACAGATACAGATTTTGGAACTAGAATGATCCAGTTGATGAAGGTCTGGAGATAAAAAGTCAAACTATCAGCCCCTAAAGCTCACACCAGGGCAAGTAATAAGATGAGCAATGAATAAGACCATGATGTCACCTACCTCTTTTGTATGTTTTGCTAAAACAAAAAGTCATCTTACAACATTTGTAGTCTTATAAATGTGCAGTTAGTTTATTCTCTAAGGATGTCACCCACTGATTCAACATCATTAGCATAAAATTAGAGGCAGTATGGTTAGAGAAGAAACATTAGGGTCACTAGCATGGTGACCTTGTGCATGTCATTTAAACTATTTGAATTTATTTTCTTCCCCATCAAAATTAAGAGCGTATTTGAGGTCGATACTATTATTATTTCTAATTTATATAGGAGGAAATTAAGAGAACTTATATTTATTGATTGCTTATCATGTGCCAGGTGCTTTCATCTGTAATTCTTATGTTACCTCGACATCATTCAGCCTTCTTTGGCTTCCCTATTCTTTCTATAAAGAAATCTCAATATATTGCTCCATCTTTTCCCTGCTCCCCCAAATCCCTAGAATTCCATTTTCAAAATGTTAAAAAAAAAAAAAAAAAAAAAAGTTTAGCTGTTTCTGCTTGCTTTAGAGTAGGAGATTACTTAACAAAACATACTCCTCTTTTGAAACTATCTTTTTCTCCCCAAAGTTTTCTGTTTTGGCAGTATTCTTCTCTCCCTATCTTCCCCTAATCTCAAAGCATCCTTCTCATTCTTGGGCATGCTCACTCCGTCTTTTTCTTCTCAGTAGACCCCTTCTCAAGAATTCTATCTGTAAGCTTACCCCTTAGCAAGTTAATAGTACCAGAAGTACCCATTGTCCTTCAAGCTTGCCCTTGCCCAGGCCTTTCAAGGTCCCTACTCCAACCAGCATTTGAGGTAGATATTATTATTCCTGATTTATAAAGGGGGAAACAGAGGCTCGGAGTACTTAGTACTTAATCACACAAATAAAAAATGGAGCTAGGATTTGAACCCATCTATGACTTCAAAATTAATGCTCTTTTAGCTTCACTGTGCTACCCTTTTCATTCCACTCCCAGAAAGATATCACCTGCCCTACCATCATCATAATCCTATACTTCATAATCCCATTACTCTAATTTGAAGTTGGCAGTCAGGTCATTCTGGGTTTTACCCTCAACAATAGGCCATATTCTGTTCAACCAGAAGGGCTAAATGAAGCAATCTTTCTTGGCCCCTTTGTTTCTAATATCCACCCCTATCTCTTTCTCCTTCTCATCATACTCCCCCACTTCCTGAGAAAAGGAGGAAAGGAGAAAAAAATATAAAAGAAGGGGAAATAAGAGAATAGGCTAAAGAAGGGATGTGGGTGGTTTTCTGAAGCTGTTTTTACTTGGTCAGAAATAGAAATAAATTAAAGCCCTCTAAAAGAATGTGGAATGCTATTACACCTCTTGTGCTTTACCTCAAGACTTGGTTCAAAGGAAGCTCAAATAAACTTTAAGAAAAGTTTATTGGTCTACATGTCACTGAAAGAATAACTGTTTTATCTGAATCATTTAGTTAAATAATAATAGTTACCATTTATTGAGTATCTCTTATGTGTCAAGATTACTGTAAGGGTAGAGCTAATGAATATGGCGTAGTTCCTGGCACATAGTAGGCTCCCAACAATTTATACTAAATATATCTTGAATCCTCACAACAATCCTGAGAGATAAAGTTTTTTTGTTTCCATTTTACAGTTAAACTAAGAATAAAAGTAAGTAACTAGCCCAAGGTAACATAGATAGATAAGTGTTTGAGTCAGGATTATGAAAGCAGGTAATAATAAAGTCACTGGGTTAATGCCTCACCTAAATTATTTCATTTTATTCTCACAACTACTCTACCAGCTAAGCACAGTTATTATCTCCCACTTAAAATGAAGAAACAGACACTTAGAATGGTTAAACAATTTTTCTGAGGTCACATATCTGGCTGATAAGCCAAAATTTGAACCCAGGTCTAACCCCAAATCTAATGTACCACATAGCACATCAGGGCTGTACATGCCTGAAGAAAGGTTGGTGTGCTGTCATTTGAGGGCTTTGCAGGGATGTATCCATTGCTCTGGTAAACTGACCAGGGCCCTCAGCCTTACAGGCAAAGATTTCAATTGGTCATCCTACTGAGAACCAATTTATCTCTCAGGGGCAGACTCGTATTGTTCAAGCTCATAGACTCAACGAAAAATCAGAGGGCCAGTTTACCGATCATGAAAAACGTTACTACACTTGAGGTTTGTGAACAATGCATTCTCTCCTTATACACAGACCTCTACAGGAATCCAAATTTTAATCCAAAGTTATTTACTAAATATGGAATCAAAGCAAAAGGAAATAATTAGATGAGTTAGAAGAGTAAGGACTGCCATATAGTAAGGACTCAATAAATCATGGTTGTTATTATTTTTATTAATACCTATCAATACCAGAGGGGGGAGGAAGCACAAATCTAAACTTACATATAAATTTTTGTATATGCACATTTTTCTGGGGGAGAGTCTATATTTTTTCTTAAATTATCAAAGTGTTAGTGACCTACAAGAAATGTTAAAGGCCATAAAATCTACCCAAAATTCTATACAGAATTCTGAATACCTTGAATGAGCAAGTAAAATTTGAATTGGCTTGATATTCTCCCATAGCTAAAGCTGTTATGCTGTATTGCATTCTGTTTTGGTTAAGTGTAACCTCTTAGTTTATGAGTCATTTTTTAAGGGCTCTTTTCTCCCCATATCTTTCCTATGTATTTTCTTAGTACTTTGGCAAATCTTAAAATTTATTTTCCCATTTAGTTCACTCAAAATCATCTCCCTTTGGAGATGACATTCTTAATATTCAGACTTTTCACCTACAATAATCAATAACAAGCAGTAATACCTATTCTCTTTTGTGCACAGGGTACCATATTGGTAACAGAAAACAATAATTTGCTAAGAAAATACAGTGGCTATACATCTAGAAGCTCCAGCTTCCTGCTCTTTAGATTATCTATAATAGGGTTAGGAGAGGATTACTTCCATTAGGGAGAAATTCTATCTCCTTTTACATTTGCCTTTCTATCAAAACACCTTTCCAAAGTTCCTTAAATTATAGCTTCTTCAAAGATATGTCACAAATCTATGTCCAAAAGGATCTAGACCAGAGAGACCAAAATTGTCTTTTCCTCTGTATTTATTCAACAATATTTATTGAGTGCCTTTTGTATTACAGGCACTTTTCTAAGCACTGGAGTGACAAAGATGAGCAAGGATTTAGAGTATAGTGGGAGAGTAAGACCCATGAATTAAAAATTACAATGTATGTGCTTTAATAGAGAATATACACAGTGGTTTGAGAGCACAGAGGAAGCAGATTCTACTCTGTTTCAGGATGTCAAGCAAAGTTCCCAAGAAGAGATGACACTTGATGGATGAGTAAAAGCTAAATGAACACAGTGGAAAAAGGGCTTTCATTTCAGAAGGAATCATGTGTGCAAAGGCATCAAGGTATAAGAGGAGTTTCTGAAATAAGTAAAAAGAAAAGAAGTTTGAGAGGGAGGGAGGAAGAATGACTACAACTGTAGATAAGTATGCAGGTAGCAGGTAGAAAGAAGGAATAGTTGAGGGAGCCTCTTCCTGAGAGCCCTCGTTTTCTTTGTGAAGAGCCAGGCAATATTGTCCAAAAAGAGGGGACAAAAATGGAGAATGGAACTTATGGAGACTACTGAATGTTTGGAAAAGTGGAGGTGAAGCTAACCATGCTCATATAGGAGAATTACTTGGCAGTATGAGAGACCATCTGTAACACAGCTGTTAAAACTTCTCTCTGCCCATTTAGCTAACTCTGACTATCCTTTCTTGTCTTCTTTTGATAGACACTTCTTACTGGTCTACCTCTGTGGAGCACCAATCTTTCTACAGTCCAATATTCTCCTTGGTATTTTTAAAACTTCCATATCTTAAGTTCAAAAAACATTTTTGAGCACCCACTGTGTAGCTGGTTGCTGTAGAGCTAAATACGATATTGTCTGCGCTTAAGGAGCTTTGTGATAGGTAATAAAGGGATTGAGGGGAAATATATGAATAATAATGGCACTAAAGACAGAACAAAGACAGAGAAGTGCAATAGAGAAGCATGAATATAGTGTTTGCAAGTTCAGAGTTCACAGCCCAGTTGAGTATATCATCAGGGCCTGAAGCAGCCCATCTATATATAGAACAGAGGATTCTTTGAAGACCTTGAAGAACCACCCATAACAAAGGGAAATTTAGAGCCATTCCATTAAAAAGAGTGGTATTGATCTATAAACATTATAGAGAAAACTCAACTTTAGCTATTTCATCCAAATGAGATCACATTATCGCTTTGTTACCACATTCAGCAGCCTGCATAAAGCGACCTACCCAGCATTCTGACTTCTTAACTGCTGTCAGCTTCAACTGCTGGCTGCTACTTTCTTGATAGTGGTTCACTCCAAAACTAACTCTCTGTGTGTAGTTCCTATATTGGACCTCCTGAATCTTAACCAATCCTATTTAAGCCCAGCCAGGGATCTTCTGGTCCTAAACTCCGAGCCCTTTAATCAAGCAGCAGTTTATATCAGCAGACTCCTTTACTAGAGACCTTCCTATCCCCACCATCCTACAGTCTATTCAACTTCATGCCAATCAGCAACATCCTCACTACACTGAACCTTATGCTTAGAGTAACCAGAATCCTGAGCACCTTCTTGGAGCAAGCAGAATTTGAATTCACTTGTAACACTATTCTCACAGAACTGAGGCTAATTCGCCATAGCACGGTTTTATTTTGATCAAGTATAATCTGTTAGTTTATGTTCAGTTACCTCTATTGATGACTTCAAAGCCTAGGTTTTTTTCTGCATCACTTGAGATGATTATGTGTTTTTTTCCCTTCTTTTTATTGATATGATTATTACATTGATAGTTTTCCTATGTTGAACCACTCCTGCATTCCTAGAATAAGTTCTATTTGGTTGTGGTATATAATCCTTTCAATATGCTTCTGAATTCAGTTTGCTGGTATTTTGTTGAGGATTGTTGCACCCAGGCTTTTTTGAAGGGCTCACTAGCAGGGTTATTAAGAACTTGTCATATCTTGCTGAGTGAGTGTTAGTCCCCTAGTGAGTCTATCTCTCAAGATGATTATCAATAATATTTACAATTACCTTACAATGACAATATATTTTTGAATCCACATGATCAGATCTAGTAAGAGCTCATCTTTTCTGAATCATATTTTAGGAAAATAAACTTTAGGCATCAGTGATAAAGACAAAGATATTTCTGAGATTATTCTTACTGCAAATTCATAACCTGTACAACATTGAAGGCTTCCAACATACAGTTAACGCATAAGAAGGTGTTTCTCAATCTCCTGTCATTTATATGTAGCATCATGAAGGAGGGTTGGATATTTCTGAGTCATTAGACTAGAATAATGCTTAGGCCATAGTAAGCTATTAATAAATATTTCTGATAAATGAATGCATGAATAAATAAATTCAATCTTTGTATTTTGTAAAAAAGAAAAATTGCTTAACCCCAAGAGTTATCCTAAGACAGTGAATAATGTTTTATTTGTGTTTTTTCTTTTTAAAAAAAAAATCAAACTAAACATGAACTATTCAACACAAGAGTTTCAAAAGCCAGGACTAGATGGCAATGGTGTACACAGCAGCTCCAAACCCTCCCCCTCCATAGTTAATGAACAAGCCCCTGCCCCACCCTGCTGCCATCTTCTGCAGAAAAGTTGCTTTGAAATTGCAGATATTACTCTAAATAGTCCATATAATGAAACCTAAAAAGGTGTTTTTAATTCAGTTTTCAGGCAGACCCCAAAAAACCCATCGGTGGACACATTCTGGCTCATGCTTCAACAACAAGAATAAGCTTGCGAAAGGGAAGAGGAGAACTGAGAATTGCCAAGATTTATGACAGGTAAATATTCTGTTATTCTTTTTTTAAAATATTTTCTTATTCTCAGATTCTCATGCATATAGTATTAAATAAAATTGCCTCTCCTGGGAGGCTGTAATTATACCACTGGAAGATACCACGTTTTAAAAATTATCCAATACATTGGGAAGTCCCTACTAAGTTCTAAGGATTCAGGGATTCTGTTGACAAATAGATTTTGTTCTTGATTTTCCAAAGCTTACAGTGAAGCTAGATATTGAAGTAAGCAATCCCAACTAAAGTGTAGTAACTGCAGAAGTACACAGTATGACAGGAATATATTCTTCTCCTATTTTTCTGCCAGTTTTCTTTTCAGGTTTCAGTTTAAATATCACTTCCTTGGGAAATCTTTCCCTGGCCCTTGTAGTACACCCTACAGTACACCTTATATTCTTTCAGAGTACTTAGAATTATAAAACAATAAATTTTAAAGAGAAACCTACTACATATCAGCTGTTCTAGGTTCTGGGGAAAGATCAGTGAACAAAACAAAAAGATAAGGCCCTGCTCTCATGGAGCTTACATTCCATTGGTAGTGATTTATAGTATAGCATATGTCATCCCCGCTAGATATTAAATACTTTGAAGATAGGAACACTATAACTGGGACATAATAGATATGTTATATTTGTGACTGATTGATTAGCTAACCTTGAGCAATAAGGCAAAGATTTGTAATAACTCTTTATCCTAGTGAGAGAAAATCAGCCAAAAAGAAATCAGATGAGTTCTTAATATGTTTTCTTTGCTATGAATCATAGTACTTATTATGTATTGCCATTGAATAAATATTAAATAATAAGTTCCCATATCTAGATAGTTTTTATTCAGACCATTTTGCTCTTTATCTCCTGTCCCTGTGGAAAACTATAATATACAAATGCTGTATTTTATGGAGCTTCTAGAAATTTGCAACAAATGTTTTTTGTTAAATTGAATAGGTAATAGGAGAGTCCCATGTTTTTACTAAAATTCCTTGGTCTATATCTTGGATGGATTGCTTTGCTTAGAACATTCCCACTTTTTGCTCTGAATTGTAATCAGTTGGTTACATGTACATCTCCCTCACAACAGTGTCTGAGTCTGTTTTTTTAATGCCCCAGGACCGAGCAAGGTACTTGACACAGTAGGAACTCAATAACTGTTTATTTAATTAACAAATAAATGAACTCCATCTACATTCAATCATTTGTATATTTCATCAAGTCCTCCAAATGTGCAGGAACAAACAACTCCTGCAGTCCTTATAATCATAAAATACTAGGGTTCTGTAGACTCAATAAAGGGTAATTAAAGTTATCATAGAGGTTAGTTATGTCAAGTTTCCATAAATTTGAATGAAAACAGCAAAACTAGATCAGAGCTCAAAATGTCAAAATTTAGTCTTCTGTGCAGCACATACGTCCTTCTTTCTGGTCCCTAAAGATTTCTCACAAAGAATTCTTGGCTTTAAAACTTTTAGGTAGAGAAGATGCTGCTGCTAATCATGATAGGTAACACTTATTGAGTGGCTACTATTTGCTAGGCCTTGCACCAAGTACTTTATATATATTTCACTGTTTACAACAACAAGCCTAAGAGATAGATGTCATTATCCCCATTTTACATAGGAGAAAACCAAGTCTCCAAGCACTTAGGTAACCATTGGCCCTCTACAGTCTATTTTGAACACAGAAGCCAGAGTAGTCTTTTGTAAAACTAAGTCATATCTATCCTCTGCTTAAAACCCTCCAAAGGCTTCTCATCTTAACTCAGAATAAGAGCTCAGATCTCTACAGTGGTTCACAGAGCACTACATGAATGGCACTATTCCTGTTCCTCCTGCTCTCACCCTTTCTTGCAATGCTTCGAGCTCTGTGGGCACCTTGGTGTCCTACACACATGCCAGGCACACTCCTACCTCAGGGCCTTTGCACACTTATTGTCCTCCCTGCCTGGAATAACCTTTCCGCACACAGCCCTCTTTCTGGCTACCTCTCTCACCCTCTTCAAGTCTTTTCCACAATTCCTGTCTCGATCTCCCTATTTTAAATTGCAAATAGCCTCCTCCCAATTTCCACACTCCAATCTCCCTTATGTAGCTCTTTTTATTTCCCCATAACACTTAACATATTCTAACATATCGCATAATATGTTTATTTATTATGTTCATTATTTGTTATCTATCTCTCCTTTCCCAAAATATAAGTTTCACAAGTGCGGGGATATTTGTCTATTTCTTTTTCCACTCATAAATCTCAAGCAATACAACAGGGGAGTAGTTAGGGCTCAATTAATATTTTCTTAATGAGTAAATGAATGGATTCGCTCATTAAGGATGGAATAATAATAAAGGATGGAATTAGGATTAGAATCTATGCTGTCTGAATCCAGAGCCTGCACTTTTAATCATTACACTTTCTTAGCTTGTTATGGATGATCTACTTAGGGTAATCATAGCTCATCTACCATAGCTACCCCCATGACTTCAACTACCACCTTATATACATGTAAGAGAAAGACACTTCTTGTTAAAAAACAAACAAAGAATTCCCCAAGAATTGAGCAGAAAAGTGTTCTCAGAAGAATTCCCAGGTGTACAGGAGTGACTACAAAAAGAAACCCAGCCCTTTTCTTGGAATGTCATCATAGTTACTGCTCTCATATATAACCAGAGCTGGCCTTCAAGTGTACATTTTTCTCTTTAAAATTTTTAAGTGAGTGAATAAAAACCCCATTTATTTTATTCCACTTAGCATATCTGAAGTCAGTAGATATTAAAAACAAAGAACTCTACTGAATTCAGAGGAAAAACACAATGCCTGATAGTACACTGGAAGAACACTCAGTTATCCCTTTTGCCTATTTATAAGTTTGGGGTAATTTTTCTTGACATTAAGAACCTTACATATAGAAGTTGTTCAATAAACGTTTGTAAGGGTTGATAATACTTGTAGGCAAATTCTGTAGTCCACATTTAGCTGTACCAACTCAGATGTTTCTGGAGACTCAGACTGATAGGAGTGTGATGCCTGTGACAGGAATATAGTATTTATAGAAATAGAGCTTTTTATAAACTTCTGTTCCCTTGTATTCTGTTAGTCCTGAGATGCCTGAAAATGAAGCCACCTTCGCAATAACTGCTGGAGGAATTGGGGATGCCAAGGAGTAGGTGGTGAATTGATGCAAATTGCTTCTTAGTGCTTATTAGGAGCTGAAGAAGTGGAAAAGCAGTCTCAAATTTCAGATCTTGAAGTAAGAGTTTGGTTTTTTTTTTTAATGTTATTAAAGGAAAGTCAGAAAGAGATTTCAATCTTATATTTATCTTAAAAGTTCCTCATTTATAATAATACATTGTATGTCAATTCAGGAAAATATATACATATATGAATGAATAAACCTATTGAAGACTAGTTAGGGAAGGTATACCTTATTTTCTTACTTCAGCTTTTTAGAGTGAGCCACTAAGCAGAAGGAAAGTCTAGGAGCTCGGAAATGTCCCACTCCACTACAGATTTCCACACTTATAGAGGTGGCTACACTTCCAGAGGAGGGAGACATATAAGGAAGGAATGTTTACAGGACACGCAAAAAAAGCTTTTTTTACTTACAATAGCAAACTACATTCATCTTTATAGCAACAGAAAAGAAACATTAAATTAAGCTAAATTTTAAATCATTTGACTTTTTGACAAGTTGAAATTACTTTTAAAAAGTATACTTCTGATATATACTTATTTATTGGGAAGATAAAATGGAAGGTAAAAAAGAACTTTACAATTTTGGGTGATAAAGGTAGCATGGCTTTTTTAAGTTTTAGTTAGAGAATTCAAAATCTTTTTAAATATTAAAGTTATTTTAAATGTAAAATTTCCAAATACTAATTAGAAATGTATATAAGAATATTGTTTTTTCTAACTGTTAAAAGTTTAGTTTTCAAAATGTATGTATGATAAAAATATTTAAAAATTAAAATAACATCTGCAATGGCAATCTTTGTAAATTTCAAATTTAATCTCTTATGTTGCAACAACTTGTACAAAATTCAAGTATTGGAAGTACCATTTGTTACAAAAGGTATTTGATTATCCGTTAAGTTATTCACTCACCAATTGTATATTGAATGCTAAGTGCTAAAGCATACATAGCAAAGTATATATAGTCAGCAGTGTGGTCTTGGACTATGGGGTTCAAAAAATGGGAGAGGAAAGCTTAAGCTACGGAACAGCATATGCACCGTAGAGAAGCCAGGATTTGGAAACAAAGAGACCAACCTGACAAACAGAATTGTTCACAGCGTGGGGTACTGAGAAATAAGAGCTTTTTTTCCCCCATTTTACTTTTTTTAAACCTCAGAAGCTGCTTCTCCACATAAACAGATAAAATCACCTAGAAGCAGATTTTCTATATTCTGAAAAGCCATTTAAGAAATAGCTCCTTTTAGAATACAAATGCATACCTTTTGTCCTAGAGAAGAGAACGTTTTGTTACTTGATAAAAAAACTGAGCCTCTCCTAGAGATTCCCTGGTATGCCGAGCCCTGGAGAGAGAATGGATTCATGTATATAGGAGCCAAGAGCCTTTTGGTATGAAGGAAATAAAAATCCCAAGATTTGAAATTCTGAGACTCTTTCTGGGTTAAGCTGAGTACCCCCTGACCAGGAGAACTTATTAAGAGGTGGGCAGTATGGTAGTAACTCAACACAAGAGCCTACGGTTCTGTGGGATGGCTGGTTTTAATACAGCAAGTGGCTAAGACTATAAACCATGCTGGTCCAGCCACTCTGATCTGTCCTGCTCTGGAGGGAGAACGGTAGCCGAGCATGAGAATGTGAACTAAAAAGCCGTAACCTTGGGGCCCAACTTTGGGACAGCACAGCAGATTGTGCAGTGCCCATTGAACTTTTCTAGGTCAGGGTTCAATTTGTCACCAGTGACCAAAGCATCAGGGCTTTCCAGTCCTCCCACTCCACCTGACTGTAGAAATGGCTCTGGCCCCTTATACTAAGGGGGTAGGAGGAACTCAAAAAAGATATTTTGTTGGTCGTGACTCTTTTGGTTGCAAGCCACAGAAACTCAAACTAGCAAATGCAGGACAGAAATTCATTGGCTCATGAAACTGCAAAGTCCAGAAGTAGAGCTGACTTTAGTCACAGCTGGAGTCAAGGTCTCAAATAGCATCATCAGGACTTATTCTCCCTGTCTCCATGGCCTGCTCTGTTTATTTCCATGTTGCTATTGTTCTCAGAAAGGCTTTCCCTTCAGAATAGCCAAGATGCTGCTTGCAGCTTTAGGCTTACATCCCACCATGTTAAAAAATGCACTAGAAAAAGCATGCCTTTTCCTTCATAGATTATTTATTCTGTGTAAATAAAGAACACCAAATGGGAACAGAGTCTATTTGTTCAGAGTTTAATACAGCGAGAGAGTCAGTGACCTTCATTTGCTTTTGGTAGAGGCTCAAAGGCAGGCAAGCAATGGGAAAGCTTATAGTGGAAAAAAAAGGAAAGGCTTCGGGCATGCTTTGATGGGAGGTTGTTGGCATGGGGAAGCTAGAGGACTAATCTGGTAGAGACATGGAAAAATGGATAAAGGAAGTAACACTGGCATCAGGGAGACAATTTAAGACACAGTTATAATAATTCAAATGTGAGATGATGAAGAATGGGATGGGGTGGTAGCAATGAAATGGATAGACATTTCATAAAAGTTGTTGAGATTTGGTGTGAGGCTGAATATAAAGAGAAGAGAAGGCAGAGTCACAGTTGGTTGTTAACAAAGTTCTCTAACCCTTGAGGGAGAACATGTTTGTATCATGAACAGGAATGAAGATGTGTCAAAAAGAGATTAAGGATTTTACCTGGACAGGTTAGTATGTAAGTTAGCTAGAGCTGCCATAACAGTATCACGAACTGAATGGCTTAACAGAAATTTATTGTCTCACAGTTCTGGAAGCTAAAAGCCTAAGATCAAGGTTGGTTCCTTCTGACTGCTGTGAGGAAGACTCTGTTCCATGCCCCTCCCCTAGCTTCTGATGGTTTCCTGGTAATCTTCAGCATTCCTTGGTTTGTAGAAAGATCACCTCGATCTCTGCCTTCATCTTCATATGGCATTTTCCCTGAGTCTGCTTGTCTTTGTGCCCAAATTTCCCCTTTTCATATGGATGCCAGTCATATTGGGTTAGAGGCCCTATTCCAGTATCACCTCAATTTAGCTGATTACATCTGCAACAACCCTATTTCCAAATGAGGTAAAATTCTGAGGTATTAGATATTAGGACTTCAATATATTAATTTTAGTGGGGACATAATCCCATAACAGTAAGAATCAGGTACAGTCAAGGGTCAAACACCAGGATGCACAAGACACAATCTGAATTCAATACCACTTACAGTTAGAAACATGGAAGTCACCATCTGGAGTAACCTAGTATCTATGTAGAAAATAAAGAGGTTGAAATAGATGATCTCTACCATCCCTTTCTAAAGAAAAAAACAAGGACAGAAAGCCAAGAGATCAGAGTAGGGTGGCCACGACTAAAACAGGTAATACAATAGGCTAGACTCAGAGAAGGGAAGTCTTTCATGGAAAGGAAAAGGATTGAGACCTTAGATATCAAGCTGCTGCCAGTCAAGTCTCCTTCATCTGACTCTGGCTTCTTGAAGATGGTGAATGTTTATAATTTCTTATTATACTGTTTCTATTTCTCCATCATAATAACATCCTGGTTTTCTTTTTAAAAATTATCTTTCCTCAATTCCTGTCATCTATCTAGACATTGGTTACTGAGTGACAATCAGAAGGATGAGAACATGAGTTAGAGGCCACTCATTTTTACAATGACAGCAGGGGCAGCAGGGTCAGTAACAGTGACAGCGACCTGAGCAGGCTGTTCCTGCTGCTAGACTGCAGGTTTCTGACTCCTACCCTACAGAGCTGCCCAGACTCCTGTCCACTCTCAGGATGTTCTCTGGCCTCCTGCCAATTCAATGACTCCTGATGTCATTCTGAGAAATTTCCCTTTGCTTCAGTTAGCCAGAGTTGGATTCTATTACTTGCAGTCTTGAACTTCAAAGCACAGAAAAGTGCCTCACAAATGCTGCATCA
This sequence comes from Pteropus vampyrus, assembly GCF_000151845.1. NCBI lineage: Eukaryota > Metazoa > Chordata > Mammalia > Chiroptera > Pteropodidae > Pteropus > Pteropus vampyrus. The sequence goes on along the minus strand of NW_011888797.1, from coordinate 11,417,270 downwards.
GGAAGGAACCAAGGAAGGGCTTGCTTAACACAGAGGTAGAAGACTCTTCGTTATTCATACTCCTATGTTCTTCCACTCCAGTCTTCAAAATTTTAAAAGGAAAATTGTTAAAGAAGATTGTATTAGTTGGGATTTTACTTGGCTGAATAGAAGAGAAAAACTCAAAGTAATAGTGTCTTAAATAAAACTGAGATTTATTTTTCTCACATAGACAAGAAATCTGAAGCCAGGCAGTCCAGAGCTGCTATGGTGGTTCTACTTTCCCATCAGGACCCAGCCTTCTGTTTTTCTGCTTGAACATTCTAGCTCTTGGCTTACATTCTCAAGGTCAGCTCATGGCCTAAGATGGTGCCTGAAACTCTAGTCAGAGAAACCAAGTTGGGGGAAGCAAGATGAAAGGCAGAAGGACAAAAAGTTTCCTTCCAGCTGAGTCAGCTCCTGTGAATCAGCCCTCCCACACAACACTTCTGCTTATACCTCATTGGCCTGAACTTAGTCACATGGCCACATCTATACATAAGAAGGTAGGAAAATAGTCTTTTTTGTTCTAGACAGCAATAGACCCAGCAAAAATTCAGAGTTCTGTAATTAAGGAGGAAAGGGAGAAAGGTTGTTGGGTAAGCAATTAGCAGTCTCTACCACAAAATCTACTTTTATTTCCTCGGCAATGACAAACTTATCCAATGTCTATTATATACTATGCAGAGCATTTCAGAAATTTTGTACTTGTACCAGTAGAACTGGTTGGGGACTGTAACAGTTAGAATGCCTTCAGCTTCAAGTAACAGAAAACCCAACTTAAAGTAACTTAAATAATGAGGGACTATGTATGTCATATAATAAAAAGTCCACAAGTCAACTAGCTTCATAGTGAGTTAATTCAGCAACTCTATAATGTCATCAAGGGTCCAGTTCTTTCTTTTTCTCCACTTTCCCATCCTCAATGTGCTGATTTTGTTCTCCAAAAGCTCCACTCATCGTCAAAAGATGGCTACAGCAGTTCTACCTTCACACCCTAACAGGACAACATCTGGAAAAAGATGAGGCATTCTTTTAGGGACAAGGAAACAGCTCACTCATGCAGCTGTGGGGTGGCTGGAAGGTCTAAAATGGCCTCACTCATATACCTGGGGTCTTGGCAGGGATGGTTGAAAGGGCAGGACTTCTTCCTGTCATCATTCAGTAGTCTAGCCTGAGCTTCTTTTACATGGCAACTGGATTCCAAGAGGGCAAGCGCTTATCAAGCCTCTACTTGCCTCGGGCTTGCTAACATCCCATTGGCCAAAGCAAGTCACTCACTAAACCCAGAGTCATTGTGGGAGGGGATTACACAGGGGTTTCAATACCAGGAGACATGGTTCCTTGCAGGTCATCAGTGTAACTGTCTTCTACAGGGTATTATTTTGGGCCCTTTGGATGGTGGGAGAGTTGATCTTCAAGAGCTCACAATATGGTCAGGGACACGACACAAACTGTTGGAA
>NW_011888797.1:11378948-11415739 GCF_000151845.1 Pteropus vampyrus | reverse complement strand
CACATCTATACATAAGAAGGTAGGAAAATAGTCTTTTTTGTTCTAGACAGCAATAGACCCAGCAAAAATTCAGAGTTCTGTAATTAAGGAGGAAAGGGAGAAAGGTTGTTGGGTAAGCAATTAGCAGTCTCTACCACAAAATCTACTTTTATTTCCTCGGCAATGACAAACTTATCCAATGTCTATTATATACTATGCAGAGCATTTCAGAAATTTTGTACTTGTACCAGTAGAACTGGTTGGGGACTGTAACAGTTAGAATGCCTTCAGCTTCAAGTAACAGAAAACCCAACTTAAAGTAACTTAAATAATGAGGGACTATGTATGTCATATAATACAAAGTCCACAAGTCAACTAGCTTCATAGTGAGTTAATTCAGCAACTCTATAATGTCATCAAGGGTCCAGTTCTTTCTTTTTCTCCACTTTCCCATCCTCAATGTGCTGATTTTGTTCTCCAAAAGCTCCACTCATCGTCAAAAGATGGCTACAGCAGTTCTACCTTCACACCCTAACAGGACAACATCTGGAAAAAGATGAGGCATTCTTTTAGGGACAAGGAAACAGCTCACTCATGCAGCTGTGGGGTGGCTGGAAGGTCTAAAATGGCCTCACTCATATACCTGGGGTCTTGGCAGGGATGGTTGAAAGGGCAGGACTTCTTCCTGTCATCATTCAGTAGTCTAGCCTGAGCTTCTTTTACATGGCAACTGGATTCCAAGAGGGCAAGCGCTTATCAAGCCTCTACTTGCCTCGGGCTTGCTAACATCCCATTGGCCAAAGCAAGTCACTCACGAAACCCAGAGTCATTGTGGGAGGGGATTACACAGGGGTTTCAATACCAGGAGACATGGTTCCTTGCAGGTCATCAGTGTAACTGTCTTCTACAGGGTATTATTTTGGGCCCTTTGGATGGTGGGAGAGTTGATCTTCAAGAGCTCACAATATGGTCAGGGACACGACACAAACTGTTGGAAGGTTAAATAGCAACATAGGATGTAAACAACATTTTTAAGACTATATAAGTCTCAAGGCAGGCACAGAGAGAAGAGTTTCAACCTGGGAAGGTAGTTGGATTTTTCCCAAAGGATCTCATATGGTGGTGAATGTTCCATGCCTCAGGGTGAGGCCTTCAACTTTAGTCTTCAGTACGTTTAGTGTCCCGGTATGGATTAATTTCTAGAAAGATGCCTTAGTCTTCCTGCACACAGGGAGAGTATACCAGGATGCCAATATAGTGTCAAGCAGACCAGATATAAAGATAGACCTGAAAAACCCATTGCCTCAGTGGGCAAGTTCAGGTGAAGCTGAAGTTGCTTGATGAACTTAGATCCAGAATAAGGCTGCTTTAATTTAAACCTTGAATTATTAATAGACTCTGATGGCCTGTTACATGCATCCTCATTCATTCACCATATGCATATTTTAACTGTATTATGACGTATTTAAAAGTACAAAAATAATACAATCAATACTTGTGAAATGAAACGTCACCAATACAATTGAGGACCCCTGGATATCCTGCTCTAAGATTGAATCTCTTTCCCCCCTCACAGAATTATTCATTTTTCTGAATTTGTTGTCAAACACTCCCATACATTTCTTTATCTCACACTACATATATATGTATCCCTAAGAAATAAAGCACATTGCCTTGCATTTAGCTGATATTGAGACACCAGTTAGGTGCCAAGTACAATAGATATAGTAATGACTAATCAAGACCGACAATCCCTGAGAAGTAGAGTTGCAGGGAAAATCAACCAAATAGCCAAACGTGGTTAAGTGCTACAAAGCAGCAGTACAGATAACTATGAGAGAGCAGCCTTGTCTGGGGTTAGCCTGGACAGGTTTGGAACAGATACAAAGACTTGCCAGGCACCCTGGATATTCACATTGTCTTGACAAGACACCCTCTACCTTGGGTAGCTCTTGGATGGTTGTTGCATTGCCAACCTCTCCTTCACCCCCTTCCCTGAGTAGTTTCACCCCTTGGCGGAGAGCAAAAAAACCTGTCCAGAACACTACAATCTCAATTCAATTCACTGGTACTACCATGGAAGTCAACTCCCATTTCCCAATCTAAGAACTGGTCTTGTCAGTGATTCCAATAGGTAGAGGAGGTAATAAAGCCGTGTGAATTTGCTTACACCGACTTACTCTGAGCAGGAGCCAATTTAGGGGGAAACACCAGGCCTGTATTGCCCCTATAAATTCTCAAACATATGTGCCTAGAATTACATAGATATATCAAGCAAAAGTCCTTTGACTCCGTCTGATTTCTGTACCAGTCTGAACCATTCCCAGATCAGGAGTGCTTGTGTGCTTGTGTGCTTAGGCTTAGTGTCTTCATTGGGCACAGTCCTTCCTCGGAGATAACCCTAATGCTTAGATGGTTTTCCTCCAAGTGTGTATAAAATATATTTTGCTTCTATGATCAAATTATGTAAATACCAGCATTTTCCTTCATATTATATACTAATATGTAAAGACACCAGTTGGTGTTTAACTGACCTATTGATGTTTTCACTTTGTCCTTATGTTCTGATTTTTGGTGCCACACATTATTAAGTCTATGTATTTCTAAAGTACAATTGACTGTAACATAATTATGTACTTGGTGGTCAATTTTCCTCCTTTCCATTATATTCTCAGCAGGACATTGCCAATTTTCCTGACTCCACTCATTCCCTATCTAATCAACACCCCTATAAATGTCGGGAATTTATTTAAAAACACGAACCTGCCCCTTTACCTCTTGCTTAGTTACTAAGGAGTTTGGTCTCTATTTTAGCTTGTCCCTACTCCCTCCCCTCAAGCCTATGAGGGCTGACTTTTCTTTTTTATGTTTGTCAAAAGCAAACCAAAGATTATAATCACCTCTTCTCCAGGAAAGAAGAAAGATGTGTCTGTATCCCCAGCAAAGACAAGGCCCTACTGCAGCTTCGACTACCAGGGCCTCCCAAGCACCAGCAGTCATGGTTATCAGGTCCTTGCAGGTCTGATCTTTAACTCTTTAGCCCCACCCAGAAGGATTGCTCAGAGACTAAGGCCCAGCAGGTGACATGGCAGATGGTCCCTGGCCACAGTTTGCTTGGGTCATTGCGGTTTCTCAAAAACTAAAAAACTGCCACTGAAATGGCCTTGGTCACTCAGGCCTTGGTCAGTCCAAGCCTGTGATAGTCACGTTTCTACTGCTAGCAAGCAAGGAGCCAGTAAAGTCAGCTGCATCTGGACTTCAGCTGCTCAAAACCCTGGGATTGGCTGCAACTTTTGCGACAGTGGGTATGGCGGGGAGGGGAGGAGTGAAGTAACGAGAAGCAGGAATCTAAGGAAAATTATGTCCCTGTAACTTACAATCTACTGGAACATCTCTGAATTTTCTCTTTGGACTGAGAGCCAGCTACCTCGCATGTGGCCACATCCCCATGGGCAGGCTGTTCCCAACTGGCATCCATTTTGAAGTGGAACTCAGCACTCCATGGCATTGTAGTGGCACCTCTATTAAATGAAAACCCTCTACTAGGCACTCGTGAACTTTACTGATCTTTACTGAAGGTAAAATCATCGCCTTCTTGCCCCCCATGCAAAGTTTTTTACTTACCTGGCTTCTCGAATTTCGCACTCCCCATACCAATCATTTAACAACACTGTCTATAAATTCACTTATGTTCAACAAACCAAAAAGCCTTCAGTTACTACGATCTCTTAATTTAGAAGGTTAATAAGGAATTATAACAATTTTTTCTGTCACCAAAAAAAATTTTCTTGTCCCACCCTAATTAGAAAGGTTCATTTGCTAAGGCAAAGGGCAAGGTGGATGTATCACTCTTTGCATTCCATGGATAAGTGCCAAGCATTTGTATGTGTGAGTGCAGTATCTGTCACACCTTGACAATCATAATCTCCACCCCTTATTTAGAGTCTTTAAGATGCTTTAACAGTGTTAATCTCTGTCTAGGCTTGAGAGTCATTCTGCTTCTTTAATTCTGACTATTTCACCCTTAGTGAGCTGACTGTATAGTCTGAACTCTTTTCTTCTTCAGCTTGCCTGTGTGTGGTTTATTGAGTGGAGGAACTGAACAGCTGCCCCCGTGATCTAAATAAGAACAGAAAAAATATTTTCATGTGGTTAATCCAGTGATTAATGCCTTTGAGTATCAGAGGACAGGAGATCACTTCCCTGATGTTCGAACCCAGGGAGAGGGCAGAAGCAGACCCTGAGTTTTTCTATGTGCAGGCACCAAAAGGGATTAATAAAACTCACAGAAGTTGACCAAAAAAAAAAAAAAAAAAGTAGGCAAAGAAGAGAGAATAGAGATTTGCTGAAGCAGAGGCATGGTGAGAGGTTGGAGCCAGAATTTGGAGGGCCCTGAATGGCAGACTGTGGAGCTAATGCTGGGTCTTTAGGTCATGGGGAGCCATAGAAAGTATTTAATCAAAAGACTTACACAGAATCACAAAGTTGAAAAACACTTACTGAGGATGGGATTCCATTCTTCTACTCTCTAACTCGGAAAAACACACATTCAATTAGAGTCAACACCTCTGGGTCGAAATTTCTGCCTGGCAGCAATTGGTTGGACAGTGGGGGACCACTTTAGATGGAACATGGCTCTCCAGCTCCCTCGGGCCCTGTCTGGTCTGAGTTCACCTCTTTAGATTACTAGTCTTCAAATATTCCCCCCTAAGAAAATTCTGAAAACGTATTTTAGGTTAATACCTAAACTTTTTCATTGTAAGTTTAAATTATTTTAAAGGATATAATTTACGATATGTAGAAATATTGACATTTTAAATGAAACTCTAACATCGCTCTTTTAAATGCGTCCCAATGGAATTTAAATATCACATAAGTTTGATTCCCAACATCATACATTAAAATATATGAATAAATTCTTCTTTAAGGGTTGGATATTTTATATGGTTTTTTTCTTTGAATTCTTTTCTTTCCAGAATTTTATCCCATATTTGTATGTCAAATGTCTTAGTCATCATTTAATTTTATTTATACACACAGAATTGTGGCACAAAATTTTAAAAAAATTTTTTCTCGTTTTCTGTGACCCTAAGGCTCTATGTATTAAATTTTTTTCTGGATTATTATCATTACAAATATTATTAGAACTCTTAATAGCCATTAAACATAGAAAGTAAATTTCTTATTGGAAATGAATCTTTTAATAAGCTAGAGGGAGATTAAGAAAAATAGATTATGTATCTATGGAAGACTATTATTTTGGCTATTCTTTTTTTCTCCCTTTTCTAGCCATCAGCGCTGAGAAATTTTGATTACATAATTTACAAAGCAAGAATGGAAAGGGCTTTGTTGTAGTAATTTCACTCAATTCTTTGATCTTCTTCCAAGTTATACATCAAAAATCCAGTAATCATCTCAAGAAGTTATTTTTAATGATCTGTAGGTAGAAATTCCACATGGTCCTACTTCCATTTTGTTAAAAGCAAAAAACTGGAATTCTCCTAATTTGCAAATGGATGTGTTACCAAGTTATTAAAATCATTTACTTTTTCAAGTTGTCAGAATCTGCATTTCTAATTGTCCCTATATTTAGCACCTCTGGGATTTTTACTTCCATGGCAAATTCATAGTAAAATTAGAAGAGAAATATTCTTTTCATTTGTAAAGTAAGAGGTTGCAATTTTGAGCAAATTTCTCAGTCATATCAAGTTTAGAAAGGAGTATATGTGAAAGTTCAAGTTCTAGAAATAAGTTTCCAGAAAAGTCTCTGTTCTTATGTGTCCCTATATATCATAGTTTAAGAGCAACCACTTACGGTTACCTTGTTGACTTGAGTACCTCAGTATGTCAACCTTCTTTTTTTTAGATAGTGACATTGGTTAACGACATCCATTAAGTTTCAGTTGTACATTTTAGCAGTAAGGCAATATATATACTTACATTGTGTGTTCACCTCTCGTAGTTAGAGTTCTGTCATCACATATTTGACTCCTTTTACTCCACCTACCTCCCCCTCCTCCCATACGCTCAACCCTTCATAGCTAAAGAACAATAAACCAAGCTATCAAAGAACCAACCTGAGTCCTACCAAGATAGAAGACAGAGGCATTATATTTCACATTTAGGCAAGTTTAATGACTATGAAATTGCAGAGTTGTAACAATGAGAAAAGAGAATGTATGTACACAATTTAGTATAGGTGGTTCACAGTAAAAGTAGCTTAGAAACAGAAAGCTGTTTCCAAACTTAAAAAAAAAAAAGGAATAGAAAGAGAAAAATAATGGCGTAGACAATAGAGTCTCTGTTCATCTCTCTGGAGACCAAATCAAAGTTGTGACCGAATCAAGGAGCATACAGCAAAGAAAATGGCCTGGATCTAGGTGAACAAGCCATACAACTAGGGAAAAATCTAAGAAATCACCCTGCAACAGCAGAAGGTAGGACGGGGCAAGGACGGGGCAAGGACACGGAGCTGCCTGGTCCCGATCGGCTGAATGGGACGCTGTGGCAGCGGCAGATGCCTCTTAAAGGGGCCACATCCACGAGCGAATTTTCGCAGTGACGGACCTGCTCGCTCTGAGCACCAGTGGCGGTTCAGCTGCACAGGGGGCACTAGGGACTTACCGGGGAACACTGAGTTGTTGCAGTGAGGGCCAAGGTGAGACTCGCTCTGTACAGAAGTGCCAGTGGTGTCCCTTGTTCCTCTGTTGAGCCCTTTGCCCTCCCAGTGTGCAGACACAGTGCTGCCATAGCGAAGACACATCAAACTAGATAACAGAGGTCACTCCGCCCAGAGGAATTCCTGAAACCCCGCCTCCCCCAACTCGCGGCCACACGCCAGCCATATTCAGGTGTGTCCTCACTTAGTCAGGTGCCCCTTGCTGAGCAGCACCTACACTCACTCTGGAGGCAGCTGGCCTCGGTTTCTGATGTGGCCTTTTGAGGCAACTATAAGCAGCATCTGTGGATTGCTTGCTGAATCTTAACAGGTGGCCCCAGAGCAGCACAGGCTGGGGCTAAATTTGGCCTGCAGCTGAACTCTTCTCAGGACTGTGCCACTGGATACCTACTGCACAAAGCCGCACTAATAAGACTGGGATATTTAAGAGCTTTGCTTAGTACATAGAAACAGACACAGAAGGGCAGCCAAAATGAGAAGAAGCAGCAGCAGAAACCATATGAGAGAACAGAATACAGATCCAAGAGTAATGGAGTCAAGCAATCTATCAGATGCAGAGTTCAAAACACTGGTTATAAAGAAGCTCAATGAACTTATGGGAAGTATAAATGAATTCAATGAGAACTTTAACAAAGAGATTAAAAATAAAACATAAAATGGAAATGGAAATTATAAAAGGGAACCAGTCAGAAATGAAGAACACATTATCTGAGATAAGAAGTATATTAAATAGAATAAACAAAGTGAATAAAGAAGAGGATCAAATGACCTATATAAAGGATGGGAAAACCAAGGACACTCAACCAGAATGGCAAGAAAAAAGAAGCCAAGACTATAATAATAATTTAAGGAGCCTATGGGACACTATTAAAGAGAAAAATATCCATGTCATAGGGGTAAACAAGATGTTGAACAAGGAAAACAAGACGTTGAAGAGCTATTTGAAGAAGTAATGATGGAAAACTTTCCTAACCTGGTCAAGGAAATGGACATAAAACTCCAGGAAGCTCAGAGAGTCCCAAAAACCAGGAACCCAAAGAGGCCTACACCAAGACACATCATAATTAAAATGCCAAAGGTTAAATACAAAGAAAGAATATTAAAAGCATCAAAAGAAAAGCAATTAGTTACGTACAAGGGAGCACCCATAAATCTGGCAGCTGATTTCTCAAAAGAAACTATGCAGGACAGAAGGGCTTGGCACAAAATATTCAACGTGATGAAAACCCAGGATCTACAACCAAGAATACTTTATCCAATGAAGCTATCATTTACAGTTGAAGGACAGATAAAGAGCTTCCCAGACAAAAATAAGCTAAAGGAATTTATCAACACCAAGCCGGTGTTACAGGAAATGTTGGAGGGACTTCTTTAAGAAGAAAAAATATGTGTCAAAAACAGGAATAAAGAATGGTAATAACTACATTCCTATCAACAAGTACTTCAAATGGAAAAGAATTAAGTTCTCCAACCGAAAGATAGAGTGGCTGAATGGATAAGAAAACAAGACCCCTACATATGCTGCCTACAAGAGACTCACTTCAGGTTAAAAGACACACATGGACTAAAAGGAAGGGGATGGAAAAAGATATTCCTTGATGGACCTAGAGGTTATTACGCTGAATGAAATGGGTTGGATAGAGAAAGACAAATATTGTATGATTTCACGTACATGTGGAATCTAAAGAACAAAATCAACGACAACAACAAATGCAGAAATAAACTCATAGATACAGAGAATATTTAGAGGGCTACTAGATGGGTGGGGGTAGGGGGACAAAAAAAGGCAAATAGATTAAGAGGTACAAATGGATAGTAGCAGAATAGACATGGAGATGTAGAATGTAGCATGGGGAAGACGGTTAATAATGTGATAAATATGTAAGGGGAAGCGGGTACTAGATTTAGTGGGGTGATCGTTTTGCAAGTTCTGTGGATCTCTGATCACTATGCTATTACAACTGAAACTGGTATATTATTGTATGCCAACTATAATTGAAAAAAAAGTTCTTTGATTTTTCCATTTTAATTTCAGGCACTTATTTTTTTTTTTTTTTTCATTAAGGTTGGGGAAAAATGATTAATTCTCTTAGTAGTTGGAAATCGAGTCTTGAGTATAAATCTTACTGCTATAATAACAATAAAACACAGATACAATGAAAAATGGCAATGGTATTGTTGGCAGGTGGAGTCAGCAGAAGGCAAACCACATCTGCAAAAAAACTTGAATAATTAACAATTGAAAGAGAATGATATTGATCCTGTGATCTCACAGGGAGATAGTATAACTTGGTGGTTCTAGAAATGTGGCTTTCAATTTGAGTGGTTCTCAATGCTTCCTGGGAGACATTTGGCAATGTCTGGAAACATTTTATTGTCACGACTTGGAGGAGGAGGGAGATTCTACTGGCATCTAGTGGGTAGAGTCCAGGAATGTTACTACATGTCTTACAATGCATAGGATAACTCCCCCACAACCATGTATCTAGACCTAAATAGTGCCAAGACAAAACCTTGCCAGAGCACCTAGGTTTGAGTCACAGCTATGCCAATTGCTGTGTGACCCTGGGTTAGCATTTAATCTGAGCTTCGGCTTTCTTATCTGTAAAGTGGAGAGATTATAACTAACCACTAGCATATATTGAGTGTTATGTGCCACGCACTACACTCTGAGTGATGTTTCATTTGCTCCTTCCAAAATCTCTTTGAGGTACTGTTACCTCATTTACAGATGATAAAATAAAAGCTCATAGCACGTGCCTGGAACACAGTGAGCGTGAGGACTCAATAACTCTCATTCCATAGGTTTTTAAACTATTTTTTCAGAGTAGTTTTAGGTTCACAGCAAAATTAGGTGGATAACACAGAGTTCCCATATAACCCGAGCCTCCACACGTGCATAGCCTCCACCACCACTGACGTTCCATTGCTTCAATTAATGAAACTACATTGACGCATAATCACCCAAAGTCCATAGTTACATTAGGTAGGGTTCACTCTTGGTGGTGTACATTCTCTGGGTTTGGATAATTGTATAATGACATGTACCTACCATTATGGTACCATACAGAATAGTTTTCACTGCCCTAAATATCTTCTGTGCGCCACTTGCTCATCTCTTCCTCCCTCTAACACTGATCTTTTTACTATCTGTATAGTTTTGATGCAGGACAGGACAAATTTCCCCGAGTGACAGGGAGACCAAGCCCTGCACCAAGAGAAGAAGAGGGTCCTTTGGCGGAAAGCGAAGAAAGCATTCAACACACATGCCAAAGTTAGAGTCAAAAGGAAAGTTTATTAGAAAAGGGATAACACTCCAGAGTGTGGTCTCCTCACAGAGGCAGAGAGTGAGAAGGACAGTGAAAGAGACAGTGAGAGTAAAGGCATTGGGAAGGACCCTGGGTGTTGAGGGAATTCAGTTTATATGTCTTTCTTTAGTTCCCTTTCCTTTGATATGGGCATACAGTGAAGAAAGGGAAGAGTATGTAAAGTGAAAGGCCTGCAGGCAGTTCACAGGCTTTCTGCTTCCCCTTCACAGGTGTGGGGAATGGGCTGTTAGAATCCAGCAGAAATCTTCCTTTGTTCTGAAGGTGTCCTCCTGCCCTGGCTGTAGGGCTGATCAGCATATTGCAGTCTGTGAATGCAGCTTCCTTAACATTTTAATTCTCTTGCCTCCTCCCATACAATTGGAAACATACGATATATAGCCTCTTCAGATTGGCTTCTTTCAATTACTAATATACATTTACAGTTTCCCCATGTTTTTTCATGGTTTAATAGCTCATTTCTTTTTAACACTAAATAATATTTCATTGGATGTACCACAGGTTATCTCTTCACCTATTGAAGGACAGCTTGGTTGCTTCCAAGCTTTGGCAATTATGAGTAAAGCTGCTATAAACGTCCTTGGGCCGGTTTTTATGGGGACATAAAATTTCAAATCTTTTGGTAAATACTAAAGAGCGTGATTGCTGGATCATACGGTAAAGTACCATTAGATTTTCAAAAAAGGTTAATTAAGCAAAGCATATTTTCATTTTTTCCAACAATCTTGACTGTTAATAATAAAATTACTAGGTTCTCCGGCTGCCCTACTTAATGAAAACCTGTTTAGTAAAATGCAATAAGCTTCAACTATCTTTAGTAGGAAAACACATATCAAGAATGAGAAATGTATACTATAGATTCACTCCATAATCAGAAACTTCTCTGCCAAAGGAACTCTGAAAGTTTACTTTTTTGGAGGGCAAAAAGAATAATGACCTAATGGCGGCCGAGGGGGGGGTGCTCCCGAGGCAGCCCTGAGGCGGCGCCTGTTTAAAGGCAGTCAAGGGATTTCAGCCGTCTACCTTAAGAGGGGCTCCACCCACATTTTGGTTGGTAGCCAACTTTGCTCAGCCGGGTACAGTGTAAATATTCTGTTGAGAGCATGAACTGTAGTGTAGCAAAGAATGTTTTAACCCAGCTGAGATCGTCGCCACCTGACCAACTCCCAAAAGAACGGACAAGGCGCATCCATCATGGCTGCCGGCGACCGCACAGCGAGAGGCAACTGAAAAGAAATGGCGCCAAGGCGTGCGGCCACTCAGCAAACCTAGTAGGGCAAGGCGGCGGAGCCACTCTCAGCAAACCTAGGGCAAGGCGGCAGGGCCATCTAGCCGGAGCGCCAGCCAGGGACCCAAAAGATTCTCTTGGACTTTTGGCACTTGGAGGCCCAGAAACTTAACTACTGCAACATAAAGGCCAGTTATTGTCTCTGCAAAGCAACTTGCACAGGCGGGCGCCATTCCGTCCCACGGTGGAACCCAACAAAATCCTCTATTCTCCAAACAGAATGCGTTACGCAGACTACGCATCTTCGCAACAGTGGGCTGGCTAACCACGCAAAGAATGTTACGTAGCGCCGGAGGCTCTTCTCCCCACCCCCACCCTACGTTCTAATTCAGGCGGCACTGGAACTCTACGCCTAATCCGTACTTTGTTTTCCTTCTACCGACCGCAAAGTGCGTCCACCTCCGCAACCGACGTAAAATGCTTCCAAGAATACCCATAGTACTCCGCGAAGCCCTCGGGCTATTCCGACACGCTGTTTACGTATCGTCTCCGACGTACGTAGCGTTAAGCTGGAGCAGTCTCGGTGCCGGCCGCCATTTTGTGCAGTCGCCGGGAAGGAAGGAGACGCCTAACCCGCGGTATCGCCGGGTTTGAGCGTAGCCAAACCTACCCACTAACTTTATAATCCCGATTCTCTGTGTTTTGCTCCCGTCTCCGACGAGAGAGGCGGCGACGGTGGCGTCTGCGACGGGAGACAGCGCGTCGGAGCGAGAGAGCGCCGCGCCTGCCGCCGCCCCAACAGCGGAGGCGCCGCCGCCATCGGTCGTCACCAGACCGGAGCCGCAGGCCCTCCCGAGCGCGGCCATCCGTGCCCCGCTCCCAGATCTTTACCCATTTGGGACCATGCGCGGAGGCGGCTTTGGGGACCGGGACCGGGATCGTGACCGTGGAGGGTAAGGGGGGGTGGAGGAGAGGAAAGGCCTGGGTGTGCGTGGGGGTGGGGCGGTCGCTTCCTGAGGAGACCGCAGCCTGCGGTCTAGCGGGAGACGTTGAGCGGCCTGCAGGCTTGGACGCGACGCTCCCGACTCGGGAGGCGACACCACCCGGGACATAATAGCGATTGTGGGCTCGGGCCTCTGGGTGGGCTTGGGCCCGGGGATCACTGATAACCCGGCGGAGGCGGGGGATGGTACCTTGGCGACGCCCCAACTCCTTGCGGACTGCCGTGGTAGCGTGGTTCGGCCCTGGCCCCGCGGGGTGCAGGAGGGGCGGCTGGGCGGTCGCAGCCCCGAGCCCGGCCGATTTAGGCAAGTCATTTGATCGCTCCTGGCCTCAGCCTCCCTCCGTGAAACACAGATGTTCGTGTTGAGAAGAGAATGAGGTCTCCGAGTTCAGCTTAGGAAAATCTTAACGTGAAATGGCTTCCCTTATGTTATCTATCGCCACGGATGACTGTTAATGGAACTGGAAACCTGGTTTGAAACTAGAGATTAAAAGACTGACTTCTAGTTTTAAAAAAACCTTTAAATTCCTTTTAGTCGTATTTACATAATTTGAAGGGCGCATGTTGGCATATAAAGCAGTGAATTGCCATCTAAATGACCGTGTTTAGTGAGGAAGGGAGTGTTTTTTCTTTGGTCGTTACCGTAGTTTTTCCCTCCATGTTTCGGTCTGTTTTTCTGTAATTGGACTGGAACAATAACTTCTCGGCCTAGCTAGAAAATTTTTGGTGTAGTAACGGCACAGTTAACAGAGTTGGAAGTTAACAGGATTAGAACTGAAATTCTAATTTCCCGGTTACTGAAATTCAAATCTTAATGTCAGTTAAACGAAAAAATTGCTTAAGAGGTAGATACATGTTGATTTGTTATTACTTTTTTTGTAGTGAAAGTCATATCTTTGGATAGAAAGTAAAGTGACGCTCCTTAACGTATATGTGACCTTGGTCAATATCTTAAATCTTTGTGAGCCTATTTTCTAATCTGAAGATGGGGATAATAATTGCCTCTACATTGTTCTTGGGAGTTGTCTCTTTGTAGTAGTTCTGTTGATATTTTCTCTTTTTTGTCTTTTGTTCAAATACACGCATCAGATTTTCTAGTCACAAGCACCTCAATTATCACTTAATTTACAAAGTAAAAAGATTGTTTTGATTTATACTTTGTTGGGAAGGAAAACATTTGACTCTAGTGTTAAGTTTGGAAGAATAAGAGTGGAGTGTTTGCTTAGTGTTTCACAGTAGAGCTAAATTTAGAAGCGAATTTCAGTACAAGTGCTTAGGAAAAAGAATTTAACATTACTAGGAAAGTTGAAAATCACACAGTCATTCCTCTTTTGTTAAAGGCAGTCAAGGGATTTCAGCCGTCTACCTTAAGAGGGGCTCCACCCACATTTTGGTTGGTAGCCAACTTTGCTCAGCCGGGTACAGTGTAAATATTCTGTTGAGAGCATGAACTGTAGTGTAGCAAAGAATGTTTTAACCCAGCTGAGATCGTCGCCACCTGACCAACTCCCAAAAGAACGGACAAGGCGCATCCATCATGGCTGCCGGCGACCGCACAGCGAGAGGCAACTGAAAAGAAATGGCGCCAAGGCGTGCGGCCACTCAGCAAACCTAGTAGGGCAAGGCGGCGGAGCCACTCTCAGCAAACCTAGGGCAAGGCGGCAGGGCCATCTAGCCGGAGCGCCAGCCAGGGACCCAAAAGATTCTCTTGGACTTTTGGCACTTGGAGGCCCAGAAACTTAACTACTGCAACATAAAGGCCAGTTATTGTCTCTGCAAAGCAACTTGCACAGGCGGGCGCCATTCCGTCCCACGGTGGAACCCAACAAAATCCTCTATTCTCCAAACAGAATGCGTTACGCAGACTACGCATCTTCGCAACAGTGGGCTGGCTAACCACGCAAAGAATGTTACGTAGCGCCGGAGGCTCTTCTCCCCACCCCCACCCTACGTTCTAATTCAGGCGGCACTGGAACTCTACGCCTAATCCGTACTTTGTTTTCCTTCTACCGACCGCAAAGTGCGTCCACCTCCGCAACCGACGTAAAATGCTTCCAAGAATACCCATAGTACTCCGCGAAGCCCTCGGGCTATTCCGACACGCTGTTTACGTATCGTCTCCGACGTACGTAGCGTTAAGCTGGAGCAGTCTCGGTGCCGGCCGCCATTTTGTGCAGTCGCCGGGAAGGAAGGAGACGCCTAACCCGCGGTATCGCCGGGTTTGAGCGTAGCCAAACCTACCCACTAACTTTATAATCCCGATTCTCTGTGTTTTGCTCCCGTCTCCGACGAGAGAGGCGGCGACGGTGGCGTCTGCGACGGGAGACAGCGCGTCGGAGCGAGAGAGCGCCGCGCCTGCCGCCGCCCCAACAGCGGAGGCGCCGCCGCCATCGGTCGTCACCAGACCGGAGCCGCAGGCCCTCCCGAGCGCGGCCATCCGTGCCCCGCTCCCAGATCTTTACCCATTTGGGACCATGCGCGGAGGCGGCTTTGGGGACCGGGACCGGGATCGTGACCGTGGAGGGTAAGGGGGGGTGGAGGAGAGGAAAGGCCTGGGTGTGCGTGGGGGTGGGGCGGTCGCTTCCTGAGGAGACCGCAGCCTGCGGTCTAGCGGGAGACGTTGAGCGGCCTGCAGGCTTGGACGCGACGCTCCCGACTCGGGAGGCGACACCACCCGGGACATAATAGCGATTGTGGGCTCGGGCCTCTGGGTGGGCTTGGGCCCGGGGATCACTGATAACCCGGCGGAGGCGGGGGATGGTACCTTGGCGACGCCCCAACTCCTTGCGGACTGCCGTGGTAGCGTGGTTCGGCCCTGGCCCCGCGGGGTGCAGGAGGGGCGGCTGGGCGGTCGCAGCCCCGAGCCCGGCCGATTTAGGCAAGTCATTTGATCGCTCCTGGCCTCAGCCTCCCTCCGTGAAACACAGATGTTCGTGTTGAGAAGAGAATGAGGTCTCCGAGTTCAGCTTAGGAAAATCTTAACGTGAAATGGCTTCCCTTATGTTATCTATCGCCACGGATGACTGTTAATGGAACTGGAAACCTGGTTTGAAACTAGAGATTAAAAGACTGACTTCTAGTTTTAAAAAAACCTTTAAATTCCTTTTAGTCGTATTTACATAATTTGAAGGGCGCATGTTGGCATATAAAGCAATGAATTGCCATCTAAATGACCGTGTTTAGTGAGGAAGGGAGTGTTTTTTCTTTGGTCGTTACCGTAGTTTTTCCCTCCATGTTTCGGTCTGTTTTTCTGTAATTGGACTGGAACAATAACTTCTCGGCCTAGCTAGAAAATTTTTGGTGTAGTAACGGCACAGTTAACAGAGTTGGAAGTTAACAGGATTAGAACTGAAATTCTAATTTCCCGGTTACTGAAATTCAAATCTTAATGTCAGTTAAACGAAAAAATTGCTTAAGAGGTAGATACATGTTGATTTGTTATTACTTTTTTTGTAGTGAAAGTCATATCTTTGGATAGAAAGTAAAGTGACGCTCCTTAACGTATATGTGACCTTGGTCAATATCTTAAATCTTTGTGAGCCTATTTTCTAATCTGAAGATGGGGATAATAATTGCCTCTACATTGTTCTTGGGAGTTGTCTCTTTGTAGTAGTTCTGTTGATATTTTCTCTTTTTTGTCTTTTGTTCAAATACACGCATCAGATTTTCTAGTCACAAGCACCTCAATTATCACTTAATTTACAAAGTAAAAAGATTGTTTTGATTTATACTTTGTTGGGAAGGAAAACATTTGACTCTAGTGTTAAGTTTGGAAGAATAAGAGTGGAATGTTTGCTTAGTGTTTCACAGTAGAGCTAAATTTAGAAGCGAATTTCAGTACAAGTGCTTAGGAAAAAGAATTTAACATTACTAGGAAAGTTGAAAATCACACAGTCATACCTCTCTTGAGCTTTATACCCTAGACTCTAAGGCCTAGAAAAACTCTTGCAGACGGGCCCCAGTATCCCTGTACAACGTTGTTTATACCAGCATCATTCATGACAGTATTGGAAACAGCTCAAATGTCGGGATTAACTGAGTATTCATACAGTAGAATACAACAGCAATAAGAAAAAAAGCTCGTATCAACATAAATGACTCACAGTATTGAGTAAAGCAAGTTGCGTTAGGGTAATGCATATAAGGATACGTACAAATGTGACAAGACTAAAAGCAAAAGGCATGGGAATGGTTAAAATTTGAGATAATTTTGGTGGGGGTTGTAAATTTGAAATAGGCACATAGAGGCTACCAAGGTTTTGGTAATGTTTCTTTCCTGTGGGTATTTGACTTACTATTTAATTGAATTGTAAATGTGCTTTAATAATAAAAATTTGAAAAGAGAAAAGTGGATTACTGTCCCGTACTTTATCTCATATTGACTCTTTAGTATCAGATGACATTTTTAAACAAAACGATAACTTTAATAAGGTCTGTGCCTTGACTCTGCCTTTACTATGAAATTTCCTTTGTTTTCAGTTGCTGTTTGGTCCTTAACTGAACGTTAAAGAGCTGAAATTGATTATTTGAAAAGGGAATGAGTGAGATAAGTGTACATGTACTGTCCAAAAATGTGCAGTTTATTTAAACTAGCATGATATTGCATGTTAATATATAAATCTTCAAAGCTGCATTTATTGTAAAGCCAAATTAAACTTTATACTCAAAAACATTTAATGAACAGCACAGTATGCTGGAGATGAGGATACATGCATCTTTAAAGGATGGTACAAATGTGCTAAAAATTCTGCAAGAGTAAAAGGCTCTTTTGAATATCGAAGTCAGCATATTTATAAAGAACCCTATGTTTCAAGTTATATGTTTAGTGTAAGATAGTATGCCTTGGATAATTAGCCAAGGCAATAGGGAAAAAGAAAAATAATTTAAGGGCAACTTTGAATCAACTTTAAAAGGAACCTTATTTTGAAAAGTTCTATTTTCTAGATCCTTAGTTTAAGGTCTGGTAGCATTGGAATGCAGTAGCAGCTTTGAAATGGCATGTTTTGGAAACCACATAAATTGATATAAGCTAGACCGACAATCCGAACATTGGTCTTTGGTCATTTTTACTTTCTCTGCAAGATTGTTTAGAGACTTTGCTTTTTTATTATTAAAATTCCAATGGTTGCTTCATTTACAAGTGAGCGGGGAGGAGTCGATCAGGGTGGTCTTTTGGTGGGTTCAGTATTGAACTTTGGACCTGAGGCCATATTGCAGATATGAATATTTTGTCTTTGATATATGTATCCCTGTGCAGTTTGCTTTTCCTGTAGTATGAATGGAATCGGAATCAACCCAGTTCTGCCTATTGAATGTAAATACTGAAAAAATCTCCTGCCATCAGTTTTTGTATTTAGAGAAACAACTAGCTGGGTCTTAAAACCAGAGTTTTAACAATTGTTTGAATTCCAGGAAATTAAGGCCCTTTAAAATAGTACAACTACTGCGTGTCAGTTATAAAGTGGCACCATCTGCAAGATGTTATGAGTGGATTAGAGTGGAAGGGAATGTTCAGTATAGTGTTTTCAGGAGTAAAGCAGTGGGATGAAAACATGCTATGTACTATTTGTATATCAAACAATGCCCCCTACTTTAGTAGGTTGAAATACAGAAATGAAGGCCATCTTAAGTATTAGGATTCTTCTGGAAAAGAACATTTCAAGTTCTGCTAGTGACCATATTTGTATTCCAACTGGATTTGTCTGATGTGAAAATTAGATAAAGCAAAAAGATTGGTTTTAAATAATCTGAGTTTTAAAACCTTAAATAAGACTTCATTATTTAAGTGGTTTCTTTGGTAAATTTATAATAGTACTGTTTGCCTGAGAACAAAAAGATGATAAAGGTGGAAATGAAGATGAAGGAAAGGTCATAAATCTTTGTTTTGGCTATATTTATTAGCATAAACTAAAGGTGAAGAGTAGCCTATCAGTTTTTTTAGAGGTCCTAATAGTTTTCCTTAGATTAGCAGACGGAAGGAGTGCTCGTCACAGAAGCTGTTCAGGTATGAGGAGACTCACTGGAAGTATCTATCTTACCCTTAATTTAAGCTTAAAGTAATGTTCTCCCTTACCTACTTCTCTGAATATTACACAAGAGGAGTAGAGCCTTCCGTTTCATTCACTTTAGTATCTCAACCACTTAAAACAGGACTTGGTACCTGACTGATACCCAGTAACAATTTTTCGAGTTCTAAGTCTTAGTTCTGAGTGCTTACTACACCATAAACTGTTTTAAGCACTTTACACATACTTCATCTTTACAGCAACTTCTGAAATAGGTATTAGTATTATTTCTGCATAAGAAATTGAGGGCCAGGGAAGTTAAATAATTTGCTCAAAGTGGCAGAATCAAAATTTAAACCTCTTCAGATTCCAGAGTCTGGTTGTAATTCCCATGATACTTTTCTCTAAATATAATAAATTTTAACTTTTCACCTATTGTAGTCATACCTGTAGCAGTATTGTTGAATAGTAAAGAAAGTTGTTCGAACTGCTCCGTGCCCTCATATAAGAGTAACAAAATGCTCTCTTTAGAGGGGCTGGTAGTCCCATCTTTTTGCATGGTTTTATGGCACCTGAGTTATATTGCTTTAAAACTAATAAACTAAAATTTTAATATTTCTAGATTTGGAGCAAGAGGTGGTGGTGGCCTTCCTCCGAAGAAATTTGGTAATCCTGGGGAGCGTTTGCGTAAAAAGAAGTGGGATTTGAGTGAGCTCCCCAAGTTTGAGAAGAATTTTTATGTGGAACATCCAGAAGTGGCACGGCTGACTCCAGTAAGTTTTGGGGGGTTGTTTATTTATTTATCCTTTTTAATACACAATAATAAACCAAGTAGACATATTAGCCAGAATTTACATATATGTTGCTGTTGCTGTTGTATGTATTCTAGTACAGTGATACTTTCCTTAGCTTCTTGTTAAGACTGCTAGTACTCATAAGAGGAACCAGCTTAAATATGTACCTAATGTATTGATTGCTTGGTTCTCATTTGTTGGTTATGCTTCGAACCAATTTGTCATAACTGGTATTAACTTTATGAGGTTATGATTTTTTATCTCTGAAGTTAAATTTTAAATATTAGCATTGTCTTTTTAATCTCATGATTCCTTTGGTCTCTACCCATTATGGTTACTTGTTCAGAAGTGTCATGGAAAGAGCACTTTATTCCAAGTTCTATATTTTATCTGTTTTCTATGTGAAAAGTGGAACTCTTATCAACCTATTTCATTGACTTACAGAGTTGAGAGGATCCTCACACATTTTCCATTTTAATTTTGAATTATATGATAATTGTTCAGCTGGATTGGAACATAAAAGTTTTGCATGTTTAGAATAACTTGTTTCCTAATTTGTCTTACTTTTCCTCCATAGTATGAGGTTGATGAACTACGTCGTAAGAAGGAGATAACAGTGAGAGGGGGAGATGTTTGTCCTAAACCTGTGTTTGCCTTCCATCATGCTAACTTCCCACGTGAGTGTTCACCAATCCAGAATCTTAATTGTTAATTTGGGTTGAATGGTAAACATGAGTAATACATCATTTAAAGGTTTCAACCCATACTCAGAGTTTTGTTGAAAACCTTAGTAGAATGTCTTTTATGAAGATAATGATTTACGTTACGTAAATTTTTTAAAACCTGCTCAAGGCTAGAAGTAAATACCATATTGTTGCATGCTTATCTGTTTTCTGATTTAGAACCTTTTTTTTTTTTTTTTTTTGAGTTTCTTCTTCCCCTAGGGGGTTTCACCTCTGCCTTTTAGAAAACACAAGAATGGAATGGTTTTTTAGCTGGATATAGTTTGAATTTGGCAAACAATGAGTGACTACCATGTGCCAATGCCTTGTTAGATACTTGAGGGCAGGGGTTCTCAAGTTTTTGAGGGGAAAGGTAGATGGCCGTGGCGGCATCCTTCTGAGAGGAAGTAGTCAGCAGGTCAGAGATTTAGTAACTAAAGAGAAAAACACTTCTCTTGGAGAGAGATAAAGCCGAGTAAATCTTTCCTTCAGTAAGCTTAACAGTTTTATTAAATTCTTTTTGGCTATGTTCTTAGTTTTACTTAAAAGGAGTAAGTAACATCCGTCCTATTACAGAGTATGTAATGGACGTATTGATGGATCAGCACTTCACAGAACCAACTCCAATTCAGTGCCAGGGATTTCCATTGGCTCTTAGTGGCCGGGATATGGTGGGCATTGCTCAGACCGGCTCTGGGAAGACACTGGCGGTATGTACCAGATTTTTAACATCGGGGTAACTTATTTTGCTATTCAAATTATCCCGTATATTCTCAATTTTTCATAAAATTTGAATTCAGATAGCATAGGTAATATTTCACTTTTTTAGCTATATGAAATATGTGGCAGCATTTCGTGTTTAAATTTACATTGCACATGTGTAACAGTTGTGCGTACTGTTTTAACTTTCCTAGTTATGCATTATCAATTACTGCAGTAATTTAGAGCTTTTAAAGTAGTGGCTTAGTTTTCTTATAAGACTTGTCTTTTTTCCTCTCAGTATTTGCTGCCTGCAATTGTTCATATTAACCACCAGCCATACTTGGAAAGGGGAGATGGTCCAATCGTAAGTGTGTTTTAGTTTGCTTATAATTCTAAGAAAAACTACAGTTTTATGATTATTGTGTTTTAGGCACCGTACTGTACATATGTTTTCAGATTTCATTCTCATCTCCATCCTCCATATCTAGAAATATGTTATTCTCATCTTACTGATAAATTTTAGGCAGTGATACTAAGTTACTTGTCCAAGGTCATACAGCTATAAAATAGCTGAGCTTGAATTTGAGTCTTACTCTTAACCACTGTACATACTACCTTCATACACAGGCATTAATTCAAGTGCAGTTCTTAATTGCTCAGTGATTTTGTGAGGGATACAAAAGAGATATGAAATGAGGTCCTTGCTGTGTGGTTTTAAGTCAGGTTTGGGATGTGTATTCTTTGTGATTAAGTGATACCTCGTAAATGTCAATAGGGCAGCATGATTTTATTGTTTGATTATTTTCACTTGTACTATTTCTTATGAGATTTGAGTAGCAGCCTTTAAACATTTGGAAAGTACTTTTTTTTTTTTTAATTGAGCTTGCACTTGCTGTATTTATAAAGATCTACGTTGTTACAGTTATGTCTCAATATTTACAAAAAGAAATAATGTGTTACTTTGCATCTTGTAATATGCAGTGTGTTCCATATAGCTGAGTTAGCTTGTCATTAGGTATTATCTAATGGATCAGTACATAGCACAAGAGTCATTGTTAACAGTGTAGATGATAACCTATTTCAAACTGTCTTAATTTTATGTTATTTTGGCCAACTACTTATTAGATTACGTGTCTTTGTTTTTGTCTAACGCGACTGGTAAGAGCTTAAACTAGAAGTCAGAAAAGTGTCAGCTCTGCTGTCATTCCTCTGTTTAATCCATGGTTTTGTTGCAGGGGTATTTTAAAGCCACTTGTTCACTTTGCAAGTTGTTTAGTTAAAACCAGGCAATACAGTCTATAAATCTACTTAAATAGCGTACATACACAGTAATGAATTCTGTTTGAAAAGTAAACCATCATTCTACGTGCTAACTACTCTCCTAACTTTTTGCCACATTCCAGTGCCTTTTCTCATACCTCTGCCTTCCCAACCTCCCACCCTAATACATACTTTGAAAGTACCAAGTCAGACAACAGAAAAAGAATTAGATGACCTTTTGTCTTTTTTTTAACTTATGATGTGTGTCTCAAGTGTATGTTTATTTGTTCCAGTGTCTGGTCCTGGCTCCTACTAGAGAGCTTGCCCAACAAGTACAGCAGGTGGCTGATGACTATGGCAAATGTTCCAGATTGAAGAGTACTTGCATTTATGGAGGTGCTCCTAAAGGTCCCCAGATTCGAGACTTGGAGAGAGGTAATTATTTTTTAATTCAGCATGTAAGAATTATTAGTTTATCTCATTTTGCCAGTTTTCTATGAATGAAATTAAAGAGAAAAATAGTGGGTTCCTATGGGAAAAATTGGCATTTTAGCAGCTTAAAATTTCTCGGGTATGGTTAAAATACTATTTTGGAAAAGCTCAATGTGGCTAGAGACTTAATACTTTGTGAAGATTTGATTATTATACATAAATGCTCCTTACATCGTGCTTTTCCAAGTACTGTGTTAAAAGTTAGCTAGTCCGCAGTATTTAATATACTAGTAGAGGTAGTGCTGCTTAGTTTGCTGAGGCTTGGACAGTGGGTAAAGAATTCTTAGTTGCTAGAACTTCAATTTTGTTTTACAGGTGTTGAGATCTGTATAGCTACTCCTGGGCGCCTGATAGATTTCTTGGAGTCGGGAAAGACAAATCTTCGCCGATGTACCTACCTTGTACTGGATGAGGCTGACAGAATGCTTGATATGGGTTTTGAACCCCAGATTCGTAAAATTGTTGACCAAATCAGGGTGTGTAAAGCTGATAATGTGCTGTTTATGTCCTTTGCCTGTTACAGTTCTTTAGCCTAAAAGTAAGCCTTTCTTTCTTTATAGCCTGATAGGCAGACACTGATGTGGAGTGCGACCTGGCCAAAAGAAGTAAGACAGCTTGCAGAGGACTTCCTTCGTGATTACACCCAGATCAATGTAGGCAATCTGGAGTTGAGTGCCAACCACAACATCCTCCAGATTGTGGATGTCTGCATGGAAAGTGAAAAAGACCACAAGTATGAGAGATTTCACTATTTTGATAATGCTGATAAACTTTTCCTAGTAATCTTCCAAAATTAAAGCATTAAAGAAACTAATATTTTTTGAGGCCTGAAAATAATAAAAGCATTGCTAGGTTTCCAACAGTTCATCCTTCATATCACTTATCAGAACCTTTTGGTTAAAGGCAAGGATTCTGGATCCTTGGATTTGAATCTCAGCTCTGATAATTATCAGCTGTATAGAAAATAATGTTAAAAGTACTATAGCTGTGGGGGTTGATATTGCAGGCATAGCTTCTGCGTAAAGTATAGGGAGGTCTCTGGATGACTAATGTCATTGGTCTCATCTTCAGATTGATCCAACTCATGGAGGAAATAATGGCTGAAAAGGAAAATAAGACAATAATATTTGTAGAGACGAAGAGACGCTGTGATGACCTCACTCGAAGGATGCGCAGAGATGGGTGAGTGCAGCACTGAGGTAATTGGCCTCCGGTTTTATAGTTAGCAGTTTCGAAATTGGTATTGTGAATGTTGTATAATATTAATAATGTTTAACACACACTTCGTTCTTTAAATGGACAGTCATCTACCTATATAGTCTGACAGACTTCACAATTGCATATGGTTGCATTTCTTTTTAAAGCTCAATTTCCCTCCCCTTTTTTTTAAAGATTTCTAAAATATTGGTCACTTTTTTCCTGACAGTTGGCCAGCTATGTGTATCCATGGAGACAAGAGTCAACCAGAGAGAGATTGGGTACTTAATGGTGAGTTCAAAACTAAGCATTGTTCATACTCTTTCAGGGATTGACAGATTTTCTGTAAAAGGACCAGGTAGTAAACATTTTGGCTTTGCAGACTCTAGGATGGTTTGTGTCACAACTATTCGATTTTGTGCTGTTGTAGCAAAAAAATGACCATAGAGAATCTGTAAAGAAAAATCTTGGCTGCATTCTAACAAGACTTTATTAGAAAAAACAGGCATTATGCCAGATTTGACCTGCAGGCAAGTTTGCATAGCTCTGCTCTAGTTCATGGACTTTGGGGGGCATTTCGGGCATATCTTTGCTGTCCTTTAAGGTCAGTAATGCTGGCTCTTCACATATTTTCACAACCTAAACCACCTTTTTATGTAATAAGTTCGTGTCTTTATAGGTGTGTTCACCAGCCCGGAAGCTTCCCAAACCCCATACTTTGGGGATTTCTATGGAGACTTCATCCCATAGTCATGAATGATCATTAACTCCATCTCTAGCTCCTCTTCCTTTCTTGGCGGTTAGGGGAATGGAACTGAAAGTTCCAAGTTTCTAATCATGGCTCGATTTTTTTTTTTCTTTTTTTTTCTTTTTTCTTTTTTTTTTCTTTGGTGCTTTGTCCCCATCAAGGAGCCCATTAAGTGTCACCTCATCAGAACAAAACACTCCTATCACCCAGGAAATCTCATTGATTTAGGAACTCTGTCTGGAACCTGGGTCAAAGACTAAATATTAGAATAAAAGATTCTCATAGCATCCCTATTTACAAGGGTTTTAAGAGCTCTGTGTCAGGAACTGGGGGCAGAAACCAAAATATGTTTTTTCCTGTTATTTCACAGGGGAAAGTGGTTTCTCCTTTTGTTCTGCACCTTTTAAACTTGTGCCCCCTGCCATTTTCTTTTTCATTTGGGAGATAACTTTAGTGTCCTAATTTAAGGGGAAAAATTTCTAGATCATATAATTTTGTTAAAAATCACCACGCTGCCATTTGCAGTGACATAGATCTAGAGATTATTATGCTGAGTGAAATAAGAAATATAAATACCATATGATTTCACTTATATGCAGAATCTAAGGAACAGAAAGAACAAACTAATCAAAAACAGACTCACAAATATAGAGGACAGTCTGGTGATGGCCAGAGGGGAGGGGCTTGGGGGCCTAGGAGAAAGAGATGAAGGGTTTAAAGAAGTACAGGTTAATAGTCGATAGATGGTCATGAGTTTGGGGAGCATGGCATGGGGAATGCAGTCACCAGAAATGGCTAGATAGCTAGAGGAGAGAAAGGGAAATTAGGGGGAATCGTTTTATAAAACTAAAATTTCTAACCAATGTACCGTATACTTGAAACTAATAATAAAATAGTAAAACAAATTTGCCATGCCGTTTTAATGGTATTTCATTATTAGAAGTAAATGTTTATCTATTACTCCTCTGATCCCCTGCTAAAGGAGAATGTAATAAAGATTTTCAAAAGAATTACTATTTTCCATACATTTAAAAGATCTCGGCATGTTCTCACACCATTACTTGAAATTTTGCCATGGTAGCTTAAAAAGGCCAGGTAGCTAGGAATGTTTATTTGGCCATTTTTAAAGACATATCACTTAGCCTTGAGTGGATAGCTTGGTTTTCATAGTGTCATTCTTGTTTTGCAGAGTTCCGTTCTGGAAAGGCTCCCATCCTCATTGCCACAGACGTAGCCTCCCGTGGGCTAGGTTTGTATAGATAGGTGTCTCTGTCAATGGTATATGTATCTTTTGGTTTAAAAATTTGTTTGTCATTTCACATTAGAGTTGTATATATGTGTGTTTAAATACTTACAAGAGAAGAATACAAAGCGTGATTTTTCCCTCCCACAATTTTTTTAAAACGTGGTGTTTTGGGGGTGGTGGGTGTTGTTTTATTTTCATTTTTTCTTTTGTTTTCAAAGTCTCTTCCTGTTCCTAACAAACAGGCTTTGGTCTGCAGCAAGGCCTAGGCATGACTGTTCAAACAGTTAGAGGGAGAGGAGACATTCAGTTGAACAGCTCAACTTCCTGGTTTTATTCTGTTATCTGGCTGGATAGAAATGAGCCTGATCGAACTTAGCTGTTAGAAACTAATTTTTTCAGTTATTCTTTTCCTTATACGAGTTTATCTGTGCTAGCTATATATGGAGGTCCAATTCTGTGAATGCTAACATAATACTATATTCTCAGGATTTAATAAGTCTTCTTAAACACGGTATTGTTCAGCAATTAAATCTGCATTGCCCAATTTTACTGAAGTAAAATTATCGTGGGCACTCGGTCATCCTCGACTCCCACCCATAGTCATATCAATGATATGCTGTGTTTCAATTTAAGAAGTTAATCTGAGGTTGGTGGTTTCTGAAGTTTTCGGCCCATTATGATTTAAGATACATAGAGACATTTTGTTGTACTTTAGCCTATTAGCTTAAACAGGGGTAACTTAAAACTTTTATATTAAAAGATATTTCTGTCACGAAGATACCTTTAAATTATCGACAGGTATTTAATTTCTTGCCCAGTAAGGTGAGAAGCACCATATTCCCTTACAATGTTCCATGTAAAGAGAAAAGTATTCAAAGTGGAATACAAAAGTAACGAAGACTTTTTATACATTGCACCCATCATTCCCTCCTTCAGAGGTGGTGACCTGCAGCCATGACTGAAAATTGTCTCTGCCCTCTGAGGTCATGTCTGGATCTGTGCGGTTAGAACTTGGGCCTGTTGGGAGAAGAGGCTGAGGCCTGAAAGCAGCTTACATAAAAGCTTTCAGTGATGGTGGTTTTTAAACAGGCTTGCTATGTGCTGGTAGCTTCTTTGTGCATCTTGCCTAGACAATTAAAAATATTTGTTCCATGTCCCCCTGCATTTCCAAACCAAATCAATTGGCTACCATTAGAATAACTTAGACTCTTCATCCCACCCCCCACTCATCCAAGTGAGGGGAGACGGAAGGTACCTGAGTCTGTTTCTTGTTACTCAACATCAGTGCTTGTTTTGGGCCCCTTTGTTTGCTGCCTTGTAAAAATCAAAAGGAGGGGGAAAACCCACCAAAATGGCAGAATGCTGACCAAGGTCCTACAAGATCCTGGAAAGTGAAGGCTTCTACCTCATAGACAGGGGTGCAATTTTCAGCTGAGTCACCAGGCCTTTTTTCACTTCCTGTCGAGCGATGGCCTCTTAAATGTTCCCTTCAGGTAAGTTCTTTGATTCCCATAATGTTATAATAGTCATCCTCAGGCACCCACTATTTATTACTCCCTTTCCACTGGGATATTTTTGATTTTTCCTTTTTTTGTTTAAACTACACACTGTTAAGCTAAAAGTATTGAATTTATTTTGTTTTGTTTTTTAACAGAAGCTTTGATATCAGCTGCAGATCACTCGGTACATGGCCGAGGCAAATCTTCATTGGCCCGAAGCAGCTCTAGATGAGCCTATTGGCTAGTCTCAGTCCCTCCCAAGTAGTGATTGGAGATTGAGGCCATGTCATAGGGCTTGTCAGACAAAAAGTTGTTATCCTAGGCAGCTGGCCAAAATATTAACTTTTCAATTTCTCACCCTGCTACAGCATCTTCTCTAAAGGCAGCAAGATAATATTGTGGCCGTGCACAAATAACATCAGGGCAGGCTTGACTGGAGAAAATCAAATTCTGCGCTTGCTCTTATGTGTCCTCAGCCAGCTCTGTGTATATACACAGGACACCTTTCTAGTATGAAGAACTTGCACCATGTCTGCCCCCTATTGAATCCCTCCAGAAATACTCCCAAGTATTATCTGAACCATTCACTTCAGTCCCCAGTGCTTTCTGCTAGGAAAGCATGCGTCTGGGCATCCAGTGCAGTAATTCAGCCTGCTCTGCTATCCATGGTCATACACGATGGGAATTGACTAAGGAGCATTTTCCCAGCTCTGAAGATGTGGTCATGGAGCATAATTTCCCATCCCCCACCTCACACCCATCCTGCCCTGTACATTTTTGTTTATCCCTTGTTTCATCAACGACCTTGGCCGGAGACTCACGCTGCCCCCTGTGATGACTGCCTTCTCGTCTTTCTGGTGTGATTTCAGGACTTTAGGGGTCAGTAAAGACTGAGGAGCCTTTATTGTAATAAGAAACAGACATAATGCCCCTTTCTTCACAGGCCCTTTAACAATAGCTGAATTTTTTTTTTTTTTTTTTTTAATCATCACCCCTTCCCCCCCTGAAATTAATCCAGTCTGGGCAATAGATGCAGTCTGACCCTTTGGATGTAACTTACATTTTTTTATTAATTATTTTTTTCTACAATCACCCCAATTATCCTTGGGGGGAGGCGTTGGAGGACCTGAAATTTTTACCCGAACCCAGGTTCTCCGGCGCTTGGCAACCAAATGGGGCTACAGAGAAGCATCTAAGCCAGTTCACAGAGCGAGCGTGTGTGGGGACTTCTCACTGCCACGGACCCTTGATGCATGCTCCCCGCGCTCCAGTGGTCCCGTGTCAGAAGGCGGAGTTTTCGAAAGGAGGCCGCCAAATATAAAAGGCAGAGAGACGGGATCGGCTGCAGCGGTTTCCCACAGGAGGAGGGAGTGTGCATCGGTCTGGTAACAAACAGAGAATGTTTCTTAATTACTTCTATCACAAAAATCTGTGTTTTATCTAGGATATTTTCTGAATATTCTTTGTAAAATGCAGATTTTTTTTCCACAAAACATTAGGAGTCTTTGTTATAGTCTTAAATTTGTTTGTTTAAGTAGGTAAAAATAAACATTTAGCTGAAAGCATTACACTAACATTTACATACTTTAAGCATTAGGAGGTTATTCAACCCAATTCCCAGCAGTGGATAGAACATTAAACTTGTGTCTCAAGGTTTCATGGTTTTTCCCACACTCTTTGGCTATTTAATTTCCCAGGTTACGTAGACAATCAATAATTGAAGCAAGTACTGAGTTAAAATAACCTTGAGTTGAGCAAAAACCTCATTTGGCAGAGCTGGGCTTGGTAGTACAGTGAAATTTTAGTGTAATGTGCTCTCGTGGTAATTGAAAGGGGTATGATAATTTGGTTATTTCTGTGAAGGAAACTAGATGTGTACTTGGGCTCTGATCAGTTTTTAAAATAGAGCAAAATTTAATATTTCGATTAAGTCTTCTTTAAAATGTCGTAATAAAGTATATGAAGTTTCTTTTTCATTTTGCTCTGTGACTGGTTTAAAGGTAAGTTTGTTACATTACTGGTAGATTTTGCCAGGCTTCTCCCAACAGAGTAGAAGTGATTTGGCCTTGTAACTTAACGGTGCTACTGTCTTCTACATTCCAGTTTCGAAAAGGATAGAGCTGGAATTTGGTACAACTCCTGTCAGTATATTGGTTAAAATACAGAAGAGGCAGGAGTTTGGATGGTCGAATGGGATTCCCTTAGGGTTTGAAGCTGATAAAGATGCCACTTTCTATGCATGTCCCAAAAATCATTAATCCTCTTTTACTCTGTTGGGATGAGTCTTTTTTTGTTCGTGTTCAGAGTGGTTACTAACTTAATCTTCTCTCCTCTTGCTGTCATCTGCATTCGTGCTTCCTACCTGTTGTTGGCATGTCCTTTACCTTCTCTTTCCCTGCCACGTCAACCTACACACTGACTCATCTTTGGCTTTGAAGATGTGGAAGATGTCAAGTTTGTGATCAACTATGACTATCCAAACAGCTCAGAAGATTATGTGCACCGCATTGGCCGAACGGCCCGTAGTACCAATAAGGGCACTGCCTACACCTTCTTCACCCCGGGAAACCTAAAGCAAGCCAGAGAGTTGATCAAAGTGCTGGAAGAAGCTAATCAGGCTATTAATCCAAAACTGATGCAGCTGGTGGACCACAGAGGAGGCGGCGGAGGAGGGGGTAAGGGTAAGTCCTGGAGTTTTCCAGGTACTACCAAGGTATCACTTTGTGTTCATTGTGCCTTTTTTTTTTTTTTTTTAATTCTGTGAAGGCTTTAAGTATGTTGCTTAAATAATAACAAAAGACTGTTTAGTAGTTTTCAGAATATGTTCTGAATAAGACGGTGAAATTGGAGGCTTGTCATGATTGTCCTTTTGTAGCACATTTCTGTAGATGATATAAAACTGACCCTTTGTATTTTGAAATACATGGTGTATATTCCAAATTAAGCTGAATTATGGTTGCTTTCAGTACCTAATTTTACACTGTTTTATGGTAGAACGGGCATAACTATTGGATCTGAAAATTAGTTGAAGAATATTCTAGGATTTAGGCCTCCTTGACTACCAGTTTGGTATTATTTTTCTTCCCAACTTATTGCATGTTTAAGTTCTATATCACAATTACCTGAGAGGTTTTAAAATGCAGGTTTTTGTTTTTTCTTGAGTAGGTTTAGAATTGAGCTAGGAATTTGAACTACTTTCCTAAAACTTGTGAGATGATTCTGATGCAGTTAATTAGGTCCACAAAGTAACATTTGAGAACGACTGTAGTAGTAGAGGTTCTCTTTATGTGGTTTGAGCTTAGCTGTTTGTATTTTTTTTTTTTAACCTATGGTAGGTCACCTAAATAAACCTCTTTACCATTATTTCTGCATTTTTAAAATTTAGTATCTTGGTAATCCTGAAGTAAACACAAGTCCTAAATGGGAGAGAAGTTGAATATTCTTAATGTTTATCATTCTTTTTGAATCTGTCCCATTAAAGATTCAAATTATGATTTGGAAGCTGGCGTAGCTAAAGATCGAGGAAGAATGTTGAACGCTTTTGTCACCTAGTAGTATATGTTTGGATTGTATGTCTGGCATTAAAAATTTCTTGTATCCTCCCATCAGGAGGTCGTTCTCGATACCGGACCACTTCTTCAGCCAACAATCCCAATCTCATGTATCAGGATGAGTGTGACCGGAGGCTTCGAGGAGTCAAGGATGGCGGCCGGAGAGACTCTGCAAGCTATCGGGATCGTAGTGAAACCGATAGAGCTGGTTATGCTAATGGCAGTGGCTATGGAAGTCCAAATTCTGCCTTTGGAGCACAAGCTGGCCAGTACACCTATGGTCAAGGCACCTATGGGGCAGCTGCTTATGGCACCAGTGGCTATACAGCCCAAGAATATGGCGCTGGCACTTATGGGGCTAGTAGCACCACCTCAACTGGGAGAAGTTCACAGAGCTCTAGCCAGCAGTTTAGTGGGATAGGCCGATCTGGGCAGCAACCACAGCCACTGATGTCACAACAGTTTGCACAGCCTCCGGGAGCTACCAATATGATAGGTTACATGGGGCAGACTGCCTACCAATACCCCCCTCCCCCTCCTCCCCCTCCTCCTTCACGTAAATGAAACCACTCAAGTGGTAGTGACTTGTGCAGACATTACATTTAAAGGAACGCTGTCTTTCCCTTTTTTTTTCTCTTTCTGTTTTCTTTCTTTTTTTATTTTTCTCCCCTAGCCATTGTGGTTTGTGTTTCTTGGAGATAGTTAGAATTCACTGCCAGGTTTCTTCTGCCCGCCAAATTGATCCCAGTCAGTAATAACAGATTTTGTAAAGATATATATGGCTGACTGGAAGAGATTCCCCCCTCCCCGCCCCCAACTTATTGCATGTGGAGGATGTTTGAGCTATTTTTCATCTTAAAAGAAAAAGCAAGGTATTAGGCCCTTTTGTGGGAACCCTTTTTTGTTGTCCTGAGTTGGGGGTGGGTGGGGGAGGGTAGAGGGTTAAATCTGCAGAAGAAGATGGCATCTGTGCTTTAAACTGCTCTCATTACCGAGTTAGAGAACCGGAGGGAGCTCCCGGTACATTTTCCATAATGCTTTTTAATGTTTCTCAAGCTGGAACAGGGTTCCTCAGACTTGATGAGTTTTTGAGACAGTGCTTTGGCATTGTCATTTTGGTTGATTGCTTGTTAAGGGCATTCAACAGTTTTAAAAAATTCCTAATTGGTTTTGTCTCCTTTACACTCTGCCTTCCCCCTTCCCAATTACTGAAAATTAACCATTTTAGTGTCAGGTTAGAAATTGAATGGCCGAGTCCAAGTTTAAGTGTATCTTTTAAATTAAAAACCCAAGTGTTTATTGAAATGGTTAATGTAGCATGTCAGCATCTGGTTGGAAGCTGCCTTCCCCCCTGGCCCGCCCCCCCATATAAACAGGGACCATCTGTGAAATTCATTTTCCAGCCAGACAGCTGCTGTGGGCAGAATGAGTATAAATATAAATGCTCACTGGGAATGTTATTAACCAGTTAAGTATGTATTTCACCTGCAGTGTAAAAACCACCTTTAATTCTAAACCGTATACTCAATGGGCAGATTTTTTTTTTTTAAACTTAGTAGAGCTAGAATAAAAGCAGCTCTTCGCAAGCTCCTCATCCCTTTTAGCCAAGTTACCTTGAATAAAGAATTTCAAGGGTTTATTGAGAGAGGTTTATTCATACTGTGTTCTCTGCAGTGCTTTGTAACAGCTTTTGGATGCAAATTTCCCTCAGCGTCCATTTGCACTCAGTTTTGCAGGTAGTGCTTAAGAAAAGTCATACAGAGGACTAAGATCTAAGTCCTTTTATTTTTCCTCCATCTAAAGGTAGGTGAGTCCATCCCCTTCGTAGTGATAACTGTTTTACCAAGGCTTCTTGGAACAGATAGGCCTGGAAAGAATCTTCTCTTGTGTTTACTGTAACAGGACAGGAAAATCAGACAGCCCCAGAAACCTCTTCCATATCTAGCATGAGACTCTCTAGTGCTGTCATCGGTATTACTTACTCACAATGTACTGAAAGGAGGAAAGAAGGCTCCACTGCATTCTTTGGCTAAGGCCCGAGAGTGCTTACTGGTTTGTAAGATACAGATATCTAAATACTTGAGGTTTTTGTTTTCCTTTTTAAATTCTTCAGGGAGAGAGAAGGGATTGTTTCTGAGGGATTCTGAAAGTTGGTTGAATATGCAACACAGGTAGGTTGTCAGCATAAGCTGAAATATATGCATGTAAGAACTTTGACACCTTCCCCCCGCCCCACTTTCTTCCTTAACTTTTTTTATCCTCCCCCCTCCGCCCCCCCATAGAAGTTTAGGCCGAGGGAGGGTAGCAGGCACAGGAAAGACGTGGCAAAATTGATCTGTGCTTTCAAACCAAAGTGTCCGCCGCCCCCTCCCCCCGAAATTGTCTAAGCACTAACCTGTCCATTGTAGACGGCGCTACACCAAAATTCTTTTTGTTTTTTTTTGTTTGTTTGTTTTTTTAACAGGTGCCACCAGAGGGGGTGTCCTGCTCTTGCAGGTCTTACAGGCATCCTTTTTGTGGGGAAAAGTCTCTGGGCAAGCAAGCGGTTTTTTTGTTTTGTTTTGTTTTTTTTGGTCTGCTGCTTGCTGCTTTTTTCCACCAGGGGTGTGGTGTTGTAATCAGTCAAAATAACAGCATATTCCAAATCTCAGGCTGCTGTGGACTGAACACAGCTAGAATCTAGCAGAGTTTTTCCTACAGCTCTAACTCTTCTGCCTCCCTGTTTGTCACTCAATTCAGGTTCTGCCTTTGCTTCAGAACATGAGCAGAAGAGATCTCATTTGAGGCTAGGTATTGCCATCATGGTTGAGACTCATTTAAAGAAAAGATTTCAGTATTGAGCTATGGGGTGCTTCTCCCCAATCCCTAACAGTTCATGTGTGGACTTCTCTCATCTAAAAGGTTGGTGGCTTTTGCTTGGGATCAGTGCTCTCTATTCATGTCCTTGCTGGTCTCTGAACACATTCCTGTTGCGTTAAGACTTGAAAGATTTGTAGGTGTGTGATGTTCAGGCACAGGATGCTAAAAGCTATGTTGCTATTCTTAGTATGTAAATTGTCCTTTTGATACCATCTTGTTTTCTTTTGTAGGTATAAATAAAACACTTGACAATAAACTGTGAGCTTTTTATTGCTACAAATTCTGACTATGGTCCAATGGTAGTCCTCTTATAATTTTTATTTGCTTCAAGACCAGGGTTGGGGATGTTGGAAATCATCTTAGCACCTAAAAATGTGAAAGGGAGGTGGGATTGGTCTTAATGCAAAAATTTGAGTCACAAAGCAACAAGAAAGTTGCCCCTTTTTCATTACCTCTATAAGAGAGATTGATGAGGTCTTCTAGATAGAATGGTCAGTGCTTTGCTGAAATCCACACTAAGCATTTTTCTGGCATTAATTTTAACATTGGGTCCGAGTCATGTATAAGTCACCCAGTAGGACATTTCACATAGCTTGCTTTGTGTCTGTCCTTGAGCTGCAGAACGTCTCTGAGGGCCTTCAAATTGGCATTGGAAGACTTAACTTCTTCCCTTTAAGGACTAGAAGGAAAGATGAAATTAGAATTCACCGCATTGATGAAGGAACTCCTTTATAACTTCATAAGTTTACTATCTAATCCGTGTTCACGTAGGCATTCCGATGTTAAAGCCAAGGGGGAAATGTCAACACAGGTTGACTACAGACCCTGATCCCTGTCTCGGTGATTGATACCATCACCACCCCTTAGGCCTTTGGCAGTTCTTCAACTCTACTCCCAAGAGATTTGTCCACGTCCTTTCACACTGGTGATCTTCCTGGACAACTGCCCCATAACTAATTTCTGGCCTTAGCCGCTTTTTATCCTAAATAGCAGCTGGTGGATTGGTTTTCAAAACAGTTTCTCCAATAGCAGATCTTGGCGATCAAAATGCAAACCCCTTACCCTTGGCCTGTGAGGCCCTATTTGTCGGACCTTGCTTGACCTGTATCTCCAGGTTCGTGTATTTTGAACACACTCGCCTTTTTGTCTTATTCCACCAAGCTAGTTCTTGCCTTGAGGCCAGTACATGAGCTGTTCTCAAATGGTTTTCTATGTTTTTCTTATTATATTACCTCATAGCTGTCTTCCCTATAGTGTTTTTACACTGCATGTACAGTATCCTATTTGGTCTATTTTTTCCATGGCACTGTTTCCTAAAAATATTTGTCATCTCCCATTAGAATAAGCACAATGAGGGGCCGAGACTTGCCTCCCTCACTTCCATATCCCCTCAAATGTTGAGTGGGTGAGCATCTCTTTGGGCCAGTGCCAGCAACGCTGTTCTCAGCACTTACCTTTGGTCACATACAAGTAGAAGAAGTCACAGTAGAAGATGGTTTGTACCACTCCAGACACCACTGCAATTTGATCATAGAAATTCTCAGTCTGGTACCGCCTGATCCAGTTAGCCAGGTAGAGTGCCCGGTACAGCCCCAGAAAAAACAGGTAATGAGTAGTGATGGTCTCGGCCTCTCCCGTCTTGCTGATCATGAAGAGCTGGGGCAGGATGGCCACCGATTCCAGGTAGATGGAGAAAGTCCAGAGGATCTGAGCCAAAGAGAGAAGTGGCCAGAGGAGGCTGATCAAGAAAGGGCTCATCTCTTTAAAAGAATTACTAAAATATGTTTATTGGAGAGAATACAAGAAAGTAAATCATGTTCTTATAATTTTTAGCATTTTAATAGTATGTTATTCCACCCCTTTTCTCTGTAAAACAGTTTGTTAAAGATTCAAGCCTATTGCTTTTTCCACAACATAGTATGAACATTTCTATAGCACATAATTTTGAATTGTTGCAGAATTTTATTGTAATAAACTCACCTTGAGGCTATGGTTTCTCAAAATACAGTCCATAAACATCAGCATCAGAATCTCCCCAGATGCTTGTTGCCCAGACCTACTGAGCTGAGATCTCAGCCTGGTCTCAGCAGCCTTAAGTGCTGCTGGGATGCCTGCTTTGTTATGAACATCACCTTTAGATGTCCTCTATTTTAAGTGGAACAGTATGGATAGTTGCTAATTATTCTAAACTAATAGTAGGAGTGATAGTCACAGCTGCAGAAGAAAGCAAGCCCAGACCTTAGCAGGGCAGGCTGTTAGGGAGCAAGTTTGCCTTTGAGAGTTAGTACCCTGGGTCCCTTACCTCCAGGGGAGTGAAGTTATAGTTTTCTAGGAAGGAGAGGCCAATGACTGGGACCAAAAGAAACTCCAAGCGGAACGTGTCATTCTCACTGTCAAATGTTTTCCGAAATTTCCCATAGATCATGTACACTGTGACATAGGCACAGAGGAGAAAAATCACCTAAAAAGAGAGAGAAACGTGACAATTGATGAAGTCATTTCCCTGCCTATTTGCTTGGCTTCAAAGCCCCTCTGTATAGGCACCTACTAAACCTAAGGGCTAGTGCTCTGCTTTAAGGCGGAAGAGGTGAAATGTGAAATTTCTCTTAGATCCAGTGGCCTAGAACCTGAAGCTAATAACCCTCTGCTAGTAGCTCCGTGCTTCTAATTGGGACTGACAATGCTTCCATGAGGACCAAGGTACCCAGGTGTCTCCTCACTGTAAAGTGTTAGGCAAAAAAAGCCAGGATTGGTCTTTGTTGGAGGATTTAGCAGTGGCATTCCAGGGCACTTTTAAAACCTCAACTTCCAGATCTGTATCAATGGCGTGAGCATCCTTCTACAAGGACTATCCTCCCTTGAATCCTTTGATCATTACTCCTTAGAAAAGCGCTTTTTCTAATGACCCCAGCATAAAATGATTTTAAGATCTGATATCTCAAACCTCTTAGGCCAGAGGTTCCCATATTTGAATGTGCGTCAAACTCACATGGATGGCTGCCCCTTCCCTACCCCACAGTTTTTGATCTAGTAGGTATGAGTGGGCCTGAGGATTTGAATTTCTAGCAAGTTCCTATGTGACGCTGATGCTGCCGATCTGGGACTACACTAGCCTAAAGAACTATTTGTATTTAAAAACTCCGACTAAGTTATTTCCTCGAAGTCTTTTTGTCACCAGAATGAGCCACACATACTGTGTCACCACAGCCCTGTGTAAAAATATTCACTGCTGCCATGATCACGTTCTGTAAATGTGACAGTCTGTCTCCCCTGTGAGAGGCGATTCCTATAACAGGGTCTGTGTCCTGTCCACGTCTGAATCCCTAGGGCCAGCACAAATGCTGGAATGAGTCAATGAAGTGGAGATCACTTCGTCTCATAGAAATGTGGAAACTGACCTCTTTGCGCTTCCTGGACCTCATCAGTCCCTGCCAGGGCTGCCCAAGCCAGACTCGGGCAGAGAATGAGCTAAGCAGGTGGTGTTTGTTACTTGCGTGTTGA
>NW_011888797.1:11373082-11378898 GCF_000151845.1 Pteropus vampyrus | reverse complement strand
TCAAACTCACATGGATGGCTGCCCCTTCCCTACCCCACAGTTTTTGATCTAGTAGGTATGAGTGGGCCTGAGGATTTGAATTTCTAGCAAGTTCCTATGTGACGCTGATGCTGCCGATCTGGGACTACACTAGCCTAAAGAACTATTTGTATTTAAAAACTCCGACTAAGTTATTTCCTCGAAGTCTTTTTGTCACCAGAATGAGCCACACATACTGTGTCACCACAGCCCTGTGTAAAAATATTCACTGCTGCCATGATCACGTTCTGTAAATGTGACAGTCTGTCTCCCCTGTGAGAGGCGATTCCTATAACAGGGTCTGTGTCCTGTCCACGTCTGAATCCCTGGGGCCAGCACAAATGCTGGAATGAGTCAATGAAGTGGAGATCACTTCGTCTCATAGAAATGTGGAAACTGACCTCTTTGCGCTTCCTGGACCTCATCAGTCCCTGCCAGGGCTGCCCAAGCCAGACTCGGGCAGAGAATGAGCTAAGCAGGTGGTGTTTGTTACTTGCGTGTTGAGTTTAAGTAGACAATGATTTCAGGATCTCAGATTGAAGTTCACACTGAGTTCAACACCAACAGGTAATAGCAGCCTCCCTTCCACTAATCCTAGAAACAAGACGTCTGGAATCCCAGAGGGACATCTCTGATATCGAGAGGAGAAAGAGAAATTGCTTTGGTTAACTATCTTCTGGGTATTGGGTACTTCACATATATTATCTATGTCATCTTCATAATAGCCCTGCAAGAAAGGCAGGATTCCCCCAAATGTAGCCTTTCTTCCTTAAAAAAAGGATTCCTGCTAGACACTGAACCCACTAAAAACTTTTCCCAGCCTCCTTTGCAGATAAGGATGGTCAGTGACATGTAGATGGAAGTTACTGGGTAGAGTGTGGAGAAAACTCTTTAAAAAGGGCATAATCAGTTGGCAGGCACCCTATTGCTTTCTCCCTTTCCCTGTCCTTCCTGCCCACAATATGATGTGATGATAGGAGCTCTAGCACCCATTGTGCGACCCTGAGGCAACCTTGAAGCTAGATATCACATTCAGAACTAGCCTATATAATCTACAGGGCCTCTTATTCAAAAATTAGGAATTTCAAGATGGCAATAGCAGAGCATTAAATCAAGCATGGAGCCCTTCTGAAC
The DNA here is from genome assembly GCF_000151845.1 of Pteropus vampyrus. Classification (NCBI taxonomy): domain Eukaryota; kingdom Metazoa; phylum Chordata; class Mammalia; order Chiroptera; family Pteropodidae; genus Pteropus; species Pteropus vampyrus. The sequence goes on along the minus strand of NW_011888797.1, from coordinate 11,377,746 downwards.
AACTGCACAGGTCATGCACCCATGAGTCCTGGTCATATTCAAGACGGCAGAGTAGAAAGTTAAAAGGAGCTTCCAGCCCAGACTTGGACTGCCCACACCAAAATTTTGCGTTATGAGTAAAGAAAAAATAAACCCTTATCAAAATAACTCAAAATGTTTAAGTTTCTGTTATCAGTATCCAGGCAGTTACATCCCACTTTTATTGACTCTGAAGCCTGGGCTCTTTCCACCAAACTATGTTGCCTTAAAGAGCTAGGATGGTTGGCTAAAAGCTCAGAAAATGCCTCACTTCAACATAACCCAACAATCACTGACCAGGGGCTGGGACATGAGAGCAGAACTGAGAGAGGCTCGGTTTCTCCTTCTGTAAAACAGCCATGCTTCAAAGCAACAGCTTCCCGTCACAAAATTCACTTCAGACTGTTAACCTGACCATCTGACCCTCACCCGGCCTCTGTCAGCATCTCTACCACCAGTGGCATCCCTTGCCTGCCGAGCTCCCCCTGCGCTGTCTTTCCTGTCTTGGGGGTCTTTGCAACAACTATTCCTTCTGCTTAGAACGTTCTCCCTCTGCTCCTCACATAGCCGGTTGGTTCCTTGTGTCACTCAGGTCTTGGCTTACATGTCACCTCTACAGAGAGGCCCTTCTTGATCACACTCCCTGAATAGCTAGATCCCTACTCGTTCTCTATTACAGACTCTAATTTTTTTTTTTAATTTAATCGAATCTGTATCCCCAGCCCCTAACACAGGCCCAGAACAAAACAAATGCTGGGCAAATCACCCTGTTTCGATGATTTGCATAGCCTATCCCTAACCCTAGCCAGTTTTTCTTGATTGTTTTATTATTGGTCCCCCCACCCCACCCATTAGAATGTGGGTCCATGAGAACAGGAGCCTCATGTCTTCTTCAGCGACCTGGCTCTCAGTAGGTGTTCAATAAATATTTGTCGGATGGATGGTTGAATAAGTTCTTTGAAAGCTCAGAAAACCATGTTTGATTTTTTTGCTTATTTTTTAACCATGATAACAGCTAATCTTTATTAAATGTTTAATATATGACAGTAAAAATACATGTATATTTACCTTTATGACCTCATTTAAATTTTTACAACAAAAACTAGTATCTTCATTTTGCAGAGGAGGAAACAGGCACACAGAGTCCCAAGGCCAGGTCCAGCCCAGGTCCCGCGACTGCTAAGCTGCAAAGCCAGGGCTCACACGAGGTCTGCCTGGCTCCATAGCCTGAGTTCCCAAGCGTACTGTCTCACCGTGTGGTGGTCCTCGGCAGGCCTCCCCCACCACGGCCACCCAGCCCCCTCACCTTCATGACTGTGTTGTAGATGGAGATGAAGTTGGTGAACAGGTCGAGGTACCTGGTGGTGAAGACGAGAGCGAAAAGGATCTGGCTCTTTCCAGAAATGCCTATGGCCAGAGGGGGACATGAGACAATGAGACACAGACCCCCAGGCCCACATGCACTCGAGGCCCCTGGAGCCTGAGCTGGAAAGACCTCCAGAGTGTCTAATTGCCCTTAATGATGATACCCTGTCCAGACACTGCAGCTCTGCAAGGGACAGAAAACACCCCTTCCCATTGGATCACTTGAGTCTCTTCCCCTCATTAGGCTGTGATCTGTCTCCCAGTCTCCAAATAAAGACCGAACATTGAGAAGCCAGGGCATGCGCCTGCCCCGGTTCTTGCTCTGGAAAGGGTGCCAGGGGTGGTGTGATTGGCCGGGTGGGTGGAGGGGTCGAGTCTTCTCTTCACTCCACCCCCAGAGCTCCGCCTACAATCCCCAAAGCTCTTTCTTTTGGAGAACAACTCACTGACTCGCCAGGGAGACCAGAGCAGGTAGAGAAGGGACCAGGGGAGCATTCTATTCTTCTAAAATTTAAAGATTAAAAAAGCCCTTTTTTCTAGTAATAAACGTTATGTGTTATGACTATTTTCACTCTTTGTAAAACAAAAATCAGACGATACCTAAAGCTGTAAGTTAGAAAGCAGCTGCCACCTGAATCTCAAAGCCTCCACGTGCACCCTTCCAGAGCTTCGTTGCCCATCCGGACACATGACACGTGTGTGCACACATGGCACGTACAGCTACATCGAGGTGACAAAGTCGGGGTCATACTTTCCATGCTGTGTCCTCACCCGCTTTGGCCTCTTTCTTTTTTGGCTTTTCATTTTGTAAGAATTTGAGATGTAGAGAAGAGTTAGGAAGACAGCACAGCGTCCCCGGGGGCCCTGGCCCTGGCCTCCCCTAGTGTTGACATCCTGCAGTCACGGCACAGCGCACAGCGACCATGACTAATGAATTAGCATGGGCTCAGCACTACTGACGAGACTCCGGGCTTGATTCGCATTTCACCAGTTTTCCCACTGATGCCCTTTTTCCATTCCAGGATCCAATCCAGGAATCAATGCTGCATTTAGCCAGCATGCTCCCCAGGCTCCTTCTGGCCACTTCTGTTATGTCATGGAGGTGGCTCCAGAGTGAGGTGAGCAGATGCCCTGCCTCCCTCTTCTCTCGTCCCCTCAAGCCTACACCAGTCTGGAGACTTCCCCAAACCACTCCCACCCGTGCATGCGCCCACATTTCTGCATCCAAAGGCCAACCTGTCCTCATTCACCCAATCTCTCACTGAGCACTCTGTCCATCTTGAACCCCGTGTATCCGGAACCACTGTCCACACCGCTGGCCTCTCACCTCCTCTGGCCGCTCCTGTCTTCTTAGCCACCTAAACCTCTCTTCTCCCTCTGTCCCTTTGCCATCTTGTCCCACATGCCAGGGACAGTCCTGCTCCAGACTCTCCTCCGAGTTCTGACCTACATATCCTTGCCTGATCAAACTTGTCATCGCCTCTTGAACCCCGCTCCTTGTCCTGTCTCCTTCCTTCGTAAATGCCACCTCCATCCCCTCCATGCTCAAGCCAGAAAACCAAGAGCCATCCTTGAGTCTCTCTCCCCTTAGTCCCTCCCCTCCCCATTTCTCAGCTCCACTGCTCCCACCCTAGTGGCCCTCACTCAGCCCAGCCTTCCCACCCGTGACCCCCAATTGGTCTTTCCAAGTCCTTCCTTGCTGCCCGCCCTTCTCCTAATTCCAATTCTCTCAATGGGCTATTTGTAAAATAAAATTCTGCTTAAAGCTCTTAAGTGGCTCCCAAAGGCCCTTAAAATAAAGACCCACGTCCTTACCAAGGCTCTGCACGGCCCCTCCCATGGGTGCTTATCCTTCACTCCCGCTGAGCCCCCCAGGCTGGTGGCCTCCACGCTGCTCTCTCTGCCTCCTCTCTTGGCCCCTCAGCGTCATGCTTCAGGTCCCTTTCTGAGCTCCCTCCCTTGCTCCCAAACCTTCCAAGGCTCCCTAATCCCAACTCCGTAGCTTGACAGACAAGGCCCTGTCACATTTGGGCCACCCTCCCACCCGGAATCATCTCCCTCCCCGACAACCCCCAAACCCAGGACATGCCCTGACCTCTGTGACCTTTGGGCTTTTGCACCTTTGGTGCCCTCCACCCAGCACAGCCTTCCTGGGCGAGACGCCCTGCCCATCCTCCAGGAACCAGCACAGAGATGCACCGTCCTTGAAGCCTTCAGGGGTCGGCTCTCTGCCTCCTTGGTGCCCACGAGGAGCCTGCGCTCATCTCTGTATCCCCTCGCCCCAGCACAAAGGACACCCGAAGACAACATGGCTGCAGGAGGCTTGGGAAGCCACTTAATGCACTGGGTGTGTTTGGCCACCACCAGTCCAGACCTGAAACTTCTCCAAACCTCCAGCAGGGAAGTCAGACTACTGAGCACAAAGAGGGACCCCTCCCGCCATCCCGTCCCCTGGCTTCTGCTCAGGGGCAGCTCCATGCCCACCTGGGCTGGCTTGGCCTCTTCTGCCACCTCACACACAGGTGGGAGAGGGAAGAGGGCCCAGCCGTGGGGGATGTCTGCAAGGGGGCAGCAGTGGTAAGAGAAGGAAAGAGAAGACTGAGAGTTGGGGGCCACCGTGTTCCCACCTCCTCTGCCCCCCACCCTGGGCCCGAGGGGGAGGAGAACGAACAATGGGCCCAGGGCGCTGCTGTTCAGGAGCAAAGGGGATGACTGGCAGGAGGAGAGGGTGTCGCCTCCGCCCGGCCCCCCTCCTCTTCCAAATAGCAGTGGCAATGGGGAGGACGGATAAAGGGGAGTGTGGGTGAAGGCGCAAGCCCATCCCCCCTCCAAAATCTCCAGGGTCCTCCTTCTTTGATTACGGTACCAGTTTATGTTTTCTTTGGAAGCGGAGCTGTGCAAAAACTGTTTCGGTCACCCCCAAGCCGAAGTCCCCACCCTGAAGAGACCATCAGGAGGTCTCCCTCAAGCCCGGCAGGCAAGGGACATGAGGCTGGCCAGCAGAGGCCCAGCGGAGCCCCCCCGCCCCCACCCCGCTCCGGGGTCCCCCCCGCCCGCTGGGCGCGCCCCTCACCGGTGCAGCACTTGGACCTCCAGATCTTCCCCAGGAGCAAGATCATGGCCAGGAGGTGGCTCAGGTCGCCGAGGATACGGAACACGTTCATGTTCCAGCCCGCCGGGCCTGCGCGCGCGCGCAGGCAACTCCTGGAAACTTTGCGGCGGCCGAGGCGGCGGCCACGTCCCTGGCCTGCCTGTGGGTCCCGCGCGCCCCTGCCCGCGCC
>NW_011888797.1:11364574-11371982 GCF_000151845.1 Pteropus vampyrus | reverse complement strand
GTGTGCACAGAAATCTCGAGAGGCACTGATCTAAACAACACTACAAGGGAGGTAGGGTTGTTATTCATTCCCATTTTACATTGAGGAAACTGAGGCACAGAGAGGTTAAGTACTTTGCTTAAGGTCACTCAGATACTAAATAGTAGAGCCTGGATTCCAATACACAGTCTGACTTCAGGGTTCATGCAATTAACTCATTATATTTCACTGTGGTTTGTCATGAGAGGTGATGAGCTTCCTGTCATGAGAGGTGGTCGAGCAGGGGGTGGGTGCCCATTTGTCTGGGGTGCTGCAGTGGGGAATCCTGCCCTGGTACAGAGGTTTGGATAACAATAGTCACCAAGTAGTGAACATCTACTGGGTGCCACGTGGGGGTCAGACACGTTAGTCAGATTCTCTCTGTTCAGCCTCAACAGGCCTCCAATCAGCCTTTAAATCCTCACTTTGCAGGTGATGGCTATTAAGGCTATGGGCGGTGAGATGCATGTTCCAGGTCCCTCCCGAAGGAGGAGTCAGGCACTCATCCTGGGGCTGTGACAGGTTCTGAATGGGTTGTTCTGTTCCCTGCTCCCCCACTGGACCCTGCCCAGATGCCTATGACAGGTTTTGAATGGGTTGTTCTGTTCCCTGCTCCCCCACTGGACCCTGCCCAGATGCCTCCCTTCCAGCTGATGCCCAGAGAAGGCGGTGGCTATTTAAATACCTCAGGTGTGGCTACAGTTCTCTCTGCCCAACCAGCTGGCATCTCTTTCTCAGCGCCCACCTCCTCCCCTAGCCAGGGAAAAGCACAGACATTTGCCATTTGGTAAAACATCTGTCCTCCTGAGAAGCAGCTCAAGCTGTCAGGGGGCCCTGGAACAAGGCTAGAATCCCCCTCTTCCCTGTTCCTCCAGGGGCGCCGCAAGGGAACTGGCCAAGGCCAGGGGAGGTCCGAGGAGTGACCACCATGGTGGTGGAGGGGAAAGAGCCCAGGCTGGGTGGCCCCAGGGCCAAGATCTCGTTGTGATCACGGTGGCTTTGAGCCCTCTGTGTCCCCTCTCTGGGCCTCGGCTTTCGCATCTGTTAAATGGGGTCATGAAGATAGGAGTATTGCTGACTGGTTACTTGGCCCTCCTTGTATCTAGTCTTCCCTGTGAAACTGATACTCCCTACGTCTCAAGGCAGGGACCTCATCTCCCCTGTTTTACAGATGAGGAAACGGAGGCTCAAATTTGTTTCTCGCTCCCTCCAGGTCATGTAGACCTCCTCTCCCCAAAGTTCTACCACTCCATCCTTAGTAATCAGCCCTGCCTTTCTCATACCTGCCCCATCTTCAAGGTGGAATATTTTTCAAGTACTCCCTCTTCTTCCAGGTGAAGTGGAAGAATCCTATTCATTTAAAGCCCTTGGCCCTAGCCCATGCCAGCGCACCGGCCACCTGCAGAATCAGACACTGTCTCCGATGCCAGGTGGTGCTGAGCCCGTCTTCCTTCCCTTCCTCACTTTCCTGACACCGGAAATGTGTCTGCTGTATGAATGCGATTGAAGGGAAGCCAAGAGGGGAATTTCCTTGGGTTCAAAGGGCAATGAGTCTTTTTTCCTCATTAACAGAGCAAAATGTATGTTTAAAGTTAGATTTACCAGAGAGAGAAAGGGGGGAAAAACAGGTATATATGATCTTTTTTCCTTCTGGTCCTGGCCCTTTAGTATGTTAGGGAATGTATGCTGCAAGTCGCCACCCTGAGGATACTCCACGACTTAATCTGCGCCCCTCGCCGCTGGGCAGGGGCACCTGGAAGGAAGGGGGAGCTTGGGCCCGGACTTCTGGGGCTCCCTTCGGGCCCTCTAGGGTTCGCCATGGCTGCTTCTGGCCTCTGCGAGTGGACGCTCCTCCCTCCCCCCCCCCCCCCCCCCCCCCCCCCCCCCCCCCCCCCCCACCCCACCCCCCCCCCCGTCCCGCCCTCCCCGTAAGAGGAATGAACTCTCCCCAGGGAGCCCCGAGGTCTGGCGCTGGAGGCGTGGACGAGCCTATTCCCTAACGGAGTCCAAGTGGGCTGAGGATAGCCTTGGCACGCGGTTCTACCCCAGGTGTTCTCAAAGCTCTTTCCCTGACTCAATATCTATCTTTTGAGTGACTTCGGCAGGGCCACTGCGGGCCCCATCCTTACAGAGCGGGAAACAAAGGTTCCAAAGCATCTTCTCCACTTTCAGTTCCAAGCACGGTTAGTGGAGAACAGCTGGGCGCTGGGCGCCTTTCAGGCTGAACTGAGACGCAGCCTCGAGAAGCCCTTGGGCGCGCGCTCTGCGGGAGGCGGGTGCATGTGCATTTGGGGCAGAGGAGAGAGCCTTACCTTGGGCTTGAGGGGGGAGTTGCGACGGAAGATTGCAGTTAGGAAGGCTTTAGAGGATGCCCTGGTGGGTTTTGAAGGATGAGTTGGAGCTTGACGCAAGGACAAAACCTGGGGGAAGAGAGTCGAGTCCCAAGTAGGAACTACATGCACAACATCGCAGAGATACGATCCGACCTGCTCTCCCAGCGCATTTTATTTGTACTGTTCTTTAAAAGAGGCGAACGACCTGGGGTGGTGGAGAGAAAGAGAAAAAAAGATTAACGTCAAGGTCAGACAGACCTTTGTTGGAATCTCAAGCTCCACCACGAACGAGCTGTCCGCATTTAGGCAATTTATTCAATTCCTTCAAGTCATAGTGTTCTCATCAGTAACCTGGGTATAAAATAAGTAGGACTGACTTCATAGGGAAAGTTCCCTAGGTTTCTAAAGCGCTTCGCAAGGAGTAAACCACGAGACATACGCTCCCCTTACGGGACACCGAGGTTCAAGGAGGGCCTCGCAAAGCAGAGACCGGAGAAGACACGGAAATTCTGTGTCATTGGAAAGCGATCATTCCCTCGCCAGTTTATTCCCGGAGAAGTGCAAAAAAAGACAATTAAAAATAACCTCTCGACCGGAAGAAACCTTCTGGGGCGCTGGAAGTGTTCTGTATCTTGATCAGAGCGGTGGTTATGCGAGTTTTATGCGTATGTAAAATTCATCGAAGACGTATGTATTAAGTTACAACTTAATTTAAAAAAAAGAAAAACACAACCCTAGCCGCGACGTCTCCTCCCCTCGCCGCTGGCGACAGGTGTCTCTCAGAGATTCCAAATGCCACTCGCGGCGCGCGGCGCAGGCCCAGAGCCCAGCGCCCTGCGCCTGAAGTCGTGCGCCGCGCGCCTTGGCCCCGGCGAGGTTCCCAAGGCAACCGCAAGCCGCTCGTCGCGTCTCCCGAGTGACGAGGCGCCAGCGACAACTCGGAGACCGGATTAATGAACCGGAGCCACGAAGCGAGGCTGGAGAGAGAAAGCGGCTGGCTAAGCGCGGAGGGGAGCGACTCCGCGCCCTCCGTCCTTGCGCGGGCATTCGAGGGTATCCAGCAGGCACCACTCCCCAGCTCCCGCTATGGCCACAAACTGCTGCCTGAACACAGCCCTGGGATTCACTCCCAGCTTTCCAGGTGGGGCGATGGAGGGCTTGGCTGCCAATATCACAGGGCGAATCAGGGGCAAAGCCAAGCCTGCACCCTGACGGCCTGCTTTCCAGCTCGTTCAGCGCAGCCAAGGGGAAGGCACGGAGGGCTGGGTGCCGGCGCCTCCTTGGGCTCTGGTTCCAGCTCTGCTGGTAACTTTCGTGTGGTCTTCAAATCCCCTCTTCTCTCTGGGTCGCAGAGATGGGGACGACGCCACTCAGTGTAGCTCTTCCTAAGCGTGCGAAATAACGAGTGGTTTATAAACTGTAAAGTGCTTTGCACGTGTCAAGGACCATCACTGTTCTCGCCCTATTGCCTTCTTGCCCTCATTGTCGCCCCAGCCCCAACTGCAGCCACATTGTCATCCAGCTTGCACAGTGAACCTGGGGCTCAGAACTCCATGCCCAGAGGCTTCCGGTCTGCAGGTGAGAGTTCCCTCCCCTCACTTACCAGTTCCCAAAGAATGGGCCCAAGGCGGGTCTCCTGGGTGCCAGGGATCCTTTGGTCCCCAGCCGACCACTTAGAGGGGTTCACAGAGACATCACCCTCCACCCACCCTCCTGTACACCTCCTCCTAATCTTCTATCCTTTGGCTGGATGGATGGCAGAGGTTCCCCACTAAGTGAGATGTCTGGAGGTCCCAGGCTATGATCCCCTTGGACCAAGCCCATGGGTAGTACCACTTAAAGGCCTTCAAGCGCCACATGCTGGGCACGTTTGCACAGTTGTATGTTCATGTGTTATGAGATTGTATATACATTAGTGTGTGTGTATACATGTGCCAGGAATGCATATGTTGTGGTGTGTGTGTGTGTACTTGGGACGCGTATTTGCATATGTGTATGTAAATGTGTATATTTGTGGCTGTGTGGTATGTGCTTGCAGGTGTGTGTTGTGCATTGGTGGCATATGTGTTTACCCATGCATCTATTTGTGTGTTTGATGGTGTATATATATGCATGTCTAGATGGGCATTTATGGTTTTGTACTTGTGGTTTTCACAGTGGATGTGTAAGACTTTGCGGGCTGTGATTGTGCACATGTGGGAGTGTGCCGGGGGTCTTTGGTGCAGGTTTCTTTTCTCCCCCATCTCCCCTCATCTGGGTGACCTTCTTCCCCCAGCTGAGGACTGTGGCTGCTCAGTCTGGCTCCTGCCCCTTCTGCAGACCTGTGGCTGCCCAGGTCTTCGGCTGGTACAAGCACCAGGGGCAAAGGGTGGGTGGGTGAACCTGGGGCCAAGGCTCGTGTGTCACCCTCCTCCCCTCCCCACAGCAGGAGCAGCAGCGGGAAAGGTTGGCGGAGGGGGGCTATTTTGGGAGCGTCTCCTTAGCAACAGCTGCCACAGGCCGTCTGTGGCGGTTTTTCTATAGGTGCTAAAATATTCCACCCTGGTGACTACTGAGTACTGGGGGGTGGGCGAGGATGGGAGCAGAGGGTGGGAGAGACCCCTACAGTCCTCCATCCCCAGGGCACAGCCTGCTGGGATGGGTCCTGGCCCTCTGGACCTCCAAAGCCGCTTTCTCCACCTCTCGTCTTCATGCCTCAGGGCTGCTCAGACTTCATGGAGTTCTGAGACAGGCCAGCTGTGTCCTGGTCCGATTTCTAATCTTAGGAGCTGGGCTGCCTCAGTTGGTCAAATCTGCAGAATGAGCTGGCCGGACTTTGAGGAACTCTCTTGGCCGAAAACCTCTGGACTCTGTGACTCTGGCATTGCGAAGTGGCCCTTTCCCTCCCTCCCCAGCTTTCCCGCTTGCCTAGCCCAAGCGTCCTGCCCTCCAGCCCTCCCAGCCCTCTGTGCATGTTCTCGGGGCTCCCGTGGGGCCAGAGAGGTCTGACTGGGCTCTCAGAGTGAGCCTGTTATTGAATACTCCCCCGGCCTGGAATGACCTTTCCCCAGAAGCTAGGAGCCAGTTCGGATCCTGGCTCAGACAGGTGCTTACTTCCGGAGTGACCCTGGGCAGGGCACTTCCTCTCTCCATGTCTCAGTGCGGTTTCCTCATCCATGATCAAGGGGTTGCCATAGTCTCTACCTCACAGAGTTGTCGTGAGGCTCGAATAAGGAGAATGGGGAACGGGCAGGAAGCACTGGCCACAGACAGACGAAGGTTTTACCATTTTTCCTCATCAAACTTCAGAGCAAGTCTCACCCTTACAGAGAGTTGGCCACTCAGGCCACGCCACTTGTGATGATAAGACCGAGCCTTAGTTTCCCCATCAGTAACAAGTGCCTGTGTCGTAGAGTTCTGGTAAGGGTTAGAGAAGTCCTAGAATAGCGCTGGGCTAAGGGCATGTGCTCAAGAGGCGCCTGGTCCCCTCACACCAACCAGGGGTGCTTCTGTGTTAGATGATCTTCTGCAGTCCAAAGAGGACAAGCAACCTGTCCAGAGTCACCCAGATTCTGACAGCCAAACCTCCCCCTCCCCGCTTCTCACATCCCTCTCCCTCCTCCCCACCCTGCCCTACCAGCAGCTACGCAGACATGGGATGGACGAGGGCGAATTCCTCTTTTAGTATTTGATCCTCGCCTTACATATGAAGAAATGGAGGCCCAAAGAGGAGAGGCGAGCTGCCCAGAGCCACACGAGTGTTGGGCGGTAGAGAAGGGACCCCTTCCTGGGATCCACGGACTTCTCCTTGCCTGCGGCTGTCTTTGCCACCTCTCCCCACCTCCTCCCAATCTACCCTCAGCCTCCACAGGACCCTCCTTACAGAAGTTGAGCAATGGGGGCCCCAGGCTGCAGCTCCAGGCCCAGCAAGGTGACCATCATCATATGTTTCTTCTCAACCCCCGTGACGTCACAGCCACCAGGCTTTGCCCTCCCCTCTCCCAGCAGCCACTGCCCTCTAGTCCCCACCCTTCCTTAAACTTGTGCCCAGTGACCTAGCATCAGGTCCGACCCCACAGGAACAGAAGTTCTGGATCTATAGATACCCCTGTCTCCATCTCCCCCCTCCTTCCTGCCCTTCCTCCTTCCCCTGTACCTCATACTCCCAGAGCCGTCACTAGGCCTGGCCTCTGGCCAAATGAAGAGACTACAGGTCAGTTGCCTCACCTGCATCTTCCCACTCTCAATCCATAGAAAGGTGTGATAGGTACCAGGTACATATCTGCTGCTGAGCCAGCATCCAGATGGCTTGAGTTCCCCCACCCGTACACACATCAAGATTCATGCAACGGAACTTCAGTCCTGGTTGCCTGCCTGCAAGGCATAGCCAGGTAAGAGGGAGGTGAGCATAGGATGGGACACGCGCTATAAAGGTCTGCGCAGTGGTGAAGAGAAGACTGTGAAGGGATGGATGGTCACATTTATTGAGCACCTACTATGAGCGGTACATTCTTGTGTATCTACCTCACTTATCTGCCCCTGTGAGGGGAGGGACTGTTAAGGACCCCATTTTACAGACAGGTTAAATAAAAAATTTGCTCAACGTCATGCAGCTCCTAAATGCTTTCAGTCTCAGGTTGGTCTGACTTCCAAGCCCACTTAACAAGAACCAAACTTGTGCCCAGTGCTGGATGAATGAATAAGTGCGTGATGAATGACTTCTGCCAGGGGCATCGGGAGGCCTTCCCAGGGGAGGCAGTATGGACGCTGGACTTGGAGAATGGCAGGAATTCTCTGGGCAGAGAAGGAGGAAGGGCATTTCAGGCAGGAAGAACAGCATGTGTGTGCAAAGGCAGAGAGTTGTGGAAGCATCTGGTGTGTTCTGGAATCTATGGGAATCAGGGTGTCTGTGTGGGCACATGGGGTGTGGAGTAAGGTGGCGCCTGGCTGTGCATCACGCAGAGGAGTTGGGACTGAATCCTTCCAGGTGAGGAGGGTCTCTGGGGAAGGGAAGTGATCATGGTGGTCCGATCATGGTGGTCCGTGTGTTGTGGTTCCTGTGCCAGTCGCATTTTTTT
>NW_011888797.1:11360415-11362649 GCF_000151845.1 Pteropus vampyrus | reverse complement strand
CCTTACATATGAAGAAATGGAGGCCCAAAGAGGAGAGGCGAGCTGCCCAGAGCCACACGAGTGTTGGGCGGTAGAGAAGGGACCCCTTCCTGGGATCCACGGACTTCTCCTTGCCTGCGGCTGTCTTTGCCACCTCTCCCCACCTCCTCCCAATCTACCCTCAGCCTCCACAGGACCCTCCTTACAGAAGTTGAGCAATGGGGGCCCCAGGCTGCAGCTCCAGGCCCAGCAAGGTGACCATCATCATATGTTTCTTCTCAACCCCCGTGACGTCACAGCCACCAGGCTTTGCCCTCCCCTCTCCCAGCAGCCACTGCCCTCTAGTCCCCACCCTTCCTTAAACTTGTGCCCAGTGACCTAGCATCAGGTCCGACCCCACAGGAACAGAAGTTCTGGATCTATAGATACCCCTGTCTCCATCTCCCCCCTCCTTCCTGCCCTTCCTCCTTCCCCTGTACCTCATACTCCCAGAGCCGTCACTAGGCCTGGCCTCTGGCCAAATGAAGAGACTACAGGTCAGTTGCCTCACCTGCATCTTCCCACTCTCAATCCATAGAAAGGTGTGATAGGTACCAGGTACATATCTGCTGCTGAGCCAGCATCCAGATGGCTTGAGTTCCCCCACCCGTACACACATCAAGATTCATGCAACGGAACTTCAGTCCTGGTTGCCTGCCTGCAAGGCATAGCCAGGTAAGAGGGAGGTGAGCATAGGATGGGACACGCGCTATAAAGGTCTGCGCAGTGGTGAAGAGAAGACTGTGAAGGGATGGATGGTCACATTTATTGAGCACCTACTATGAGCGGTACATTCTTGTGTATCTACCTCACTTATCTGCCCCTGTGAGGGGAGGGACTGTTAAGGACCCCATTTTACAGACAGGTTAAATAAAAAATTTGCTCAACGTCATGCAGCTCCTAAATGCTTTCAGTCTCAGGTTGGTCTGACTTCCAAGCCCACTTAACAAGAACCAAACTTGTGCCCAGTGCTGGATGAATGAATAAGTGCGTGATGAATGACTTCTGCCAGGGGCATCGGGAGGCCTTCCCAGGGGAGGCAGTATGGACGCTGGACTTGGAGAATGGCAGGAATTCTCTGGGCAGAGAAGGAGGAAGGGCATTTCAGGCAGGAAGAACAGCATGTGTGTGCAAAGGCAGAGAGTTGTGGAAGCATCTGGTGTGTTCTGGAATCTATGGGAATCAGGGTGTCTGTGTGGGCACATGGGGTGTGGAGTAAGGTGGCGCCTGGCTGTGCATCACGCAGAGGAGTTGGGACTGAATCCTTCCAGGTGAGGAGGGTCTCTGGGGAAGGGAAGTGATCATGGTGGTCCGATCATGGTGGTCCGTGTGTTGTGGTTCCTGTGCCAGTCGCATTTTTTTTGGGGGGAGGGGGGGAACAGCTTGAAGGAGCCAGAGATGATTTAATATTCAATAAGTGCCTCAGTCTCTCCCTCTCTTAACTGGGGCTAGTCTGAGATGTCCGGGCTCCCCAGGAAGTTCTTCTGGCTGTCTAACTGCAGGTGTTCGCTCATCCTATCGCCCTGGAGGAGGGGGCGGACTTTCCCGCCTGCTTCCTCAGAGGGTTGGAGTGACGCCCTCGAATGGCCACGGAAGTGGCTGGCTCGCCAGGGACTGTAAGGTGCTGGGGTCTTCTCCCCAAAGTCCAGAGCGTGGGGCCTAGACCTGGCGCACAGTCAGGGCAGGAAGGAGAAGGGCGCTATGCTCCCTAATCAAGACTCTTTGGAGAAATGGGGATATAATGGGGAGTAATGGAGTTTGGTCGGGCCTTGCCACCTCTGGGTGACCTTGAGCAAGCTTGTGACTCTCTGGTACTCAGTCTCCCAGTCTGTAAAAAGGGGCGGTGCTGCCTAGGCGATTGCGAGGGTCCCTCCAGCAGGGCCACCTCCGTCTGCGGAGCGGGGCGCACAGGAGTGCAGGTACCTGTGGAGGAAAAGGACACCAAGGAGGGGAGTGGCCCAGCGCCACCGGTCCCAGTACGGACCCTCTCGCACCCACTCCCTTCCCGGCACGAGGAACCCTCTCCATCTGCCCCTGGGGGGCTAGAAAACCCGGCAGCGGCTTCTCGGAATGGGTTCTGGGAGGAGCGCTCCTGGAGTCTGGAGAAAAACCCGGACAGGATCTGTGGCAGGAGCCCCCCGCAGCCCCCAGCCCCTGCGCCCGCCCCGCGCGGCGGGCGGGTGGGAGGGGGTTTGCTGTCCAGCCGGGTGGAGGGG
>NW_011888797.1:11353573-11358677 GCF_000151845.1 Pteropus vampyrus | reverse complement strand
GGGCGGGGGAGGACGCGAGGCGATGGCAGGTAGGAGTGTGGTGGAGGGACTAGAGACAGGCCGGCCTGGCCAGGCTGGCCGGTGAGGGCCTCAGGAGCTGTAGGAATTCAAGCAGCAGGTTGAGGGGACAGGGAGCTGAGGGAAGCCAATGGCCATCGAGCAAGGCCCAGAGAGAAGCCGGACCCTGTGTGCGTGCGCGTGTGTGCATGTGTGTGTAAGATGTCTATTCTGCTTCTCCCCCACATCCAGTCCCATGACCTCCAGAGCTTCGAGACTTTTGGGGGCTGTTGCCAGGTCTTTGGGGGCCCCGAGAGCCACACTGTGGCCCTGGCTTGGCCTGCGATGAGGGGAGCAAAGGGCGGAAGAAGGCCGTGGGGTGAGGGCTGGAGGGCAACCTGGCAGGAGCAAAGGCCGCCACCGTTGAGCTGGAGGGCTGAGCCCAGAACGTTCGACTGTTCTCCACGGGGAGGAGAGGCTGTTTCTAGGGTTTTCCACGCCGGGCAGTGGGCCTCATATATGCTCCGTTCAGGCTTCTAGAAATCAGCTTAGCTGGCTGAGGAATGAGCACCCTAGACAAGTCACTCGCTCCCTGACCCTCAATTTCCATAACTGTGGAATGAGGACACCCCTTCCTGCCCCACTGACCTCCAAGCACCCCACTTCCAAGCTCAAGTGAGCTGAGGGCTGTTCACAGCCTGGGGAAAGTGCTGGGCAGATGGGGTGAGGACTCTTTTACCTTCGGGACAATGCGCAGATAATGGGGAGGGGAGACCAAAAAGAGGAGTGTCCAGGCATTAGAGGGGGAGATCCGGGGCTCCGCGCTATGCCTCAGGAACCCTTGGGTCACTCTTGAAAAGGGAGCTCTTCATCCAGAAAAAGCCTTCGCGGTGACTGGGAACAGACAGAGCTGGCCTTGCGTTTCTGCTGGGTGACCTTGGGTAGCTGGCTTGACCTCTCCAAGCCTCAGTTTCTTCAACTGGAGAATGGGGATGATGGTAGCGACTTCACTGGGTTGCTGAGTGATTCGCAGACTATGCCTGGTCTCTGAAAGCTGCTTGCACGAGCCGGGAGCGTAGTAGGATTTTAACAGACATTTATGGAACAGGGAATGAAGTGGCTCTAGGAGATGTTGTGAAAAGATTTCTTAGCTTAGGGGAAGAGGGAAGGGGAGGAGGAACAGTGTAGGCTTACAGGGCGGGTCGGTTCTTAATGTGGATCTGGGGGAGGCGGGGGTGAGAGCTGAGGGGGAAGTGAGGAGGAGGGGGCCCCTCTGCGGGGACCACTGAGTCACGAGGACATGTAAGCGACATGACAACCAGCAACATGGTAACCAGGAGACTAGCGGCGATGGGAAATGGAGCTGGAACGGTGTGTTGTGGGGGTTGGGGGGGGTGCAGGACTGACAGCGCCAGCGCTGGCCGGCCTCTCTGAGCGAGGAGGGGAGGCTGCAAAGCCAGGTGGTCCGGGGAGGAGGTGGGGACCAGAGTGGAAGGAGGGCAGGTGCCTCTGGGGTCTGCTGGCCAGGGGGGCTTCTCTGCACCTCCCCAGGCTCCTTGCTCCTCTCCTCCACATCTCCACTTTTCATGCCTCTCCCCCTAGGATGCCAAATTTGGCTCACGCAATCTGTCGTCTCTCTTCTGAGATTGGCACTAGGACCAAAGCCGAGTGCATTACATCACCGCAGCTCCCCCTGCACGCGGAGAGGAGAGGGAGGGACAGAGGGCCAAGGGACAAGCGGCCAACCCTCAACTTTCTTTCCTGTCTTCCTGCTCACTCATTTGGCCTCAGACCCAGGTGTTAGGGACTTCTGGGAGTGGCCTAGCAGGGCCCGGAGGCAGGACAAGGGCTCCAGTCTTGGGAAGATTCTGGGGCCTGGGGCAGGAGGTCAGGCCATGTTGCTGTCCCCCTGGCTAGATGGGGCCCGGGAGGCAGGTAGCCTGCCTTCAGGACCCCAGTCTGTCATTGCTTCGCCTTCTGTGTGACCTTGGGCAGCCTCTCACCTCTACCCCGTGCAGAGTCGACATCTGTATAGAAACCAGTTGGCCACTCAAGCTCTTGGTGACTCTCCTGACAAAAAAGTTGCCCTTGAGTCCTGCTGCTCTCCTGGGCATAGAGGAGGAGTCTTGAATTTTAAATGGCTTTCTGTGACCTTGAGCAAGTGATTTTACCTCCTCATGCCTCCACCTCCTCACCTGTGAAATGGGGATGATGGAACTTAAAAGGTACTAAGTGTGAGATAGGGGGACAGGAGAAGAGAAAGGGTCTCTGGCCCTGCAGCCACAGACAGGGGCCCCTTGGCATACTGGGGTGGAGGCGGGGGCGGGCCCACCAGGCCAGTAGCTGGGGGAGGGCAGTAGGACAATGTGTCTCAATTCAAACAGAGGGCTTAGAGCTTAAATCACTCGTTTGATGCCTTCATCTTACAAAAGTAGAAATTCAAGGCTCAGAGATGGAAGTGGACCCCGTCCTACTGCCAAGGTCACAGTGATAGTTTGGGGGCGAAGGAAGGAGAACGGCCTGAACCCAGGGCTCCTGGCTCCTAGCCCTGCCTGGAAGTAGACAGACAGGCAGAGGAACACCCCCCTCCCCCCCCCATGGAACAAGGTGGCAAGCCTGGAGAGGACCCAGGAGCTTTGAGCTCCCAGTCCTCACCTTGGCCCCCTCGCGCCTCCCTTCCTGCTCCCTGGCCCCATCCCCACCATCTAGGGACATTAATTTGGTCTATTTGAGAATCTCCCTTTTAGCCTCATTTAGAAGCCAGTTTCAGGCAGTCCCAGGCAGGAGCAGGCTGGAGCTGGGGTTAAGCTGGAAGATTTTGGCCCCTCTAGAAGATCCCCGGAGGTGGAGAAAGATGGGGAGCATCTGTGGATGCTTCGTGAAAAAGTGAGCTCCTCAGTCCCCCTCCCAGAGCTATTCAAGCAGAGCCAGATGAGTATCTGCCAGAGATCCTGACCCGGTGACTCCTGCTTCCTGGATGAGGCTGAATGACATCCCACCTCCAAAATCCCAGGAGTCTTTGATATCCCCCCGGAGGAGCTGGGAAGCAGCTCCCATCACTTACCTGTTTCCCAGCAAGGAAGCTCACGTTGTCACCAGGCTTTGAGCTGGGAGCTTTTGCAAATCCCTTCTCATTTAATCCTCCCAGCAATCCCACAATGTCGAATTGATGTGCCAGTGTTACAGAGGGGGGAGCCGCGGCTCAGAGAGTCTATGTGATTTGCCCAAGGTCACACAGCAGGGACGTGGAAGAGCCTGGATTTTAGTCCAGGCCAGTCTGATTCTCAGGGACTGTTCTGGAGACTTCTTTGGGAAGAGTGGAAAACGTCCCTCCCATGGGCCATGGGTTGACAGTCTGTTGCCCTCACAGCATGACACCCCCTCAAGGACCCTCTGGGGGGCTCAATTCCGAAGGCATAGATATAGTCACGCACCCAAGGGAAAAACTCATTCTACAAATGGTAAGACTGAGGCTCAGAGACAGAGAATGACCTGCCCAAAGGTACCCAGAGAGTTAGATTTGGGCCAGGACTCTGTCCCCTACACCAGTTGATGAGGAGGGGCTCTGGACCAATGGTGGCATGAGGTCCAGGGTTGGGGGTGCAGACTGCTGGGTGGTTTGGCAGCCAGCTGAGAGACTGCCGACCCCAGCCTGGGATGGTGGGTAGGGGAGTCAGCCTCGAGAACAGGGAGACCAACCGCAGGGTCAGCCGCTCCACATCTGCCCCGTCCTCCCTGGCCCTGCCCCAGCGCCACCCACAAATGTCGGTGTCATACAGCCTGAGAGGTCAGGGGAAACTGTGGGTGGAACCTGCCCGACAAGAGAGGGTTCTGGAGCCAGCAGCCTCCGGTGTGGTTCTTGTGTGACCTCAGGTCAGTGTCTCACCCGCTCTGAGCTTGGCGTACGCATGCCCATCGTGTGACCAGGAATCTGGATTTCATGAGCTATTTCCACAAAGTAGCTGCCGTTGGGTCGTCATCCAAAAGTGCTCCTCCCATCCGCACGAGGACCCTGGGCCCTTGGGCGAGGGACAGGCAGGAACCCTGGGGGCTGGCGTAACCTTTAAGCCTCCTCAGCGACTCAGCCCTCCTTGGGGTGTGGGGGGATCTCCAGGCCCAGCCCTTCTTCTCCTTTTCATCTTTATTTTTCTCCTGCTCCCTCTTCTCCTCGCTACGTGGGCTGATCACTGCTCAAACTTTTAATTCAGATGGTAATTGAAATAATAATATGGGCTGAGGCCCCTCTGCCTGTGACGCTGCAGCTGGAGCTCAGCTATGAATAGACCTTGAGTCACACACGCGCGCTCCCGCAGGCAGGCGCGCACCCGGGCTCCCGGGGGGGGGGGGTGCAGCGTCAGGGAGCAGGGTGGGCTCCCGCTCCAGCTCGCTCTGGCTTTTGATCCCCCCCAGCCCCAAACGCCTGGGTCAGTTCTGCCCTTGCGGCCTGCTCTCTGGTCCCTGTGGCAAACCTGAAGACTTGGGGCCTCTGTGATTCCCTCCACTTACAGAAGAGGAAACTGAGGTCCAGCCAGGGGAGTGGCTGGCTGGACACAAGTAGAAAGTGGCTGGGACTAGATGGAAACTGATGGGTTTCGCCTGATTCTCAGACCGCTATTGTTTTCCGGACGCACGGGCCCCGCCAGTGGGAGGGAGGAAAGCTGGGGTGTGCTCCTGTCTCCTCCCCGTGCATCCCCATTTCTCACCTCCCAGCACACACGCACAACCATGTGCATACACACTCACACCGGCACACTCACACACTCTCTCACACACATGAGCTGCTCAGATAGATGATGTTATTGCTTGGTGGCTGGGGTGACAGAGGTTTTCTCAAGGGTCCTGCTGCAGAGCGGGGACGAGCCCCTGGTGCCAGGCTCTGAGTTGAGCTTTATATTCGTGATTTCACTGAATCCTCTCTGCCACCCTGTGAGGACCATCGCTCCCACTTTTCAGATGAAAACACCGAGGCTCAGCAAAAAGCGAGGGGTCGTCCACCTAGTTCCAGCCATTGTGGGACCCTCTATTTGGCCTCCTGGAGGAGGGAGACACCCCTTTCTCTCCCTGCTAGTTTACCCCTCTTCCCTGTGGCTACCTGGCCAGTCATTTT
>NW_011888797.1:11337980-11352233 GCF_000151845.1 Pteropus vampyrus | reverse complement strand
AAGGGGCAGCAGCCCCTTGTCACAGCTGACTGAGGGATGCTGCCCGAGTCCCACAGGCCTGGGATCGAATCCCGGCTCAGCCACTTGCTCATCCCAAACGACCTTGACCAGGTCACTGTCCCCGTGGGAACCTCTCTTTGCTCCTCTGTGAAACAGGAACAACCTCTGGTAATGGGGAGATGTGCCTGGCTTTTTCCTTGTGTTGCCCCATGTGTTCTGGGACCTCCACCTGGGTTTCTAGAATGGGAGGGGACCTCTGCCAGGCCAGGGAGGAGGGGGCACATGCACTGTGAGGGGCTGAGCCCACTTTACTGAAGGGGAGATTGAAGCCTGGGGAAGGGACTTTGCCAACCTTGACTTGTTGGCAGAGTTGGCACCAAGTTTCACAGTGTAACCTCTGGGACTACTCAGCGAGGTCTCCCCTGCAGCCCACCCTGCAGCTCCTCTCCCAACCCCCACCCGAGCCCCCTGCAGGAGCCTCTCCTCTCCTACTGTATGCCTGAGAAGTCCAGGTCCCCTCTACCCTGTGAGAATTAAGATGCCACTCGGCCTGGGGACAGATGGAATGGGAGTCAGTGATTCAGGAACTTCATGAAGCCATGGGGAGGGGGTGGTGGCAGGCACAGAGCTAGAGGGGCTCTGGCTGTGAGTGACATGGGATACAGAGGGTCTGTGTCGCTCTGACACATGGGCATCAGAGCTCTCTGAACTGCTCTTGATGGGAATCTCACCATCCCCTGGGGCAGCCCACTTGTCTCTAGAAGGTTCTGCTAGTTGATACTTGTATCCCACTTTGGCCTTAGCTCTGCACTCTGGGGCCTGAGGGACCCAGCCTGTTCCTCCTAGGAGGGGTGGCCCCTTCCCTCTGTCTCCCCGTCGCTCCCCAAAGTTCATTTCCTCCGCCCTCAGGAGTCCCAGTTGAGGCCTGTAGACGGGGAACAAAAGATTTGGGTTCAATTCCAGCTCTACCCCGAGTGGCTGTATGGCCTTCGGCAGCCTTTTTATCTCTCTGGGCCTCCCTCCCCTGACCTGTAAGAATGGGCTTGTGCCCCTACATCTGCTGGGGTTTGCTGGGAAGGTCTCACGAGCCTGTGAGTGTAGCATGGCCTGTCGTTGACATGAGCTGCCGTGTGGTCCAACCACTCAATGGCAACTCCTGGCAGATTCCCAGGCCTCCAGCCCCCACACTCACCAGCCATCACCTTCAGATCCTGCTTCCCCGGCTCTCTTGGATGTCAGCACCCGATCTGTGTGCTGAGCCTGGCCCTTGTAACCTTGCAGACCTCCTGACCTGCTCGGGTGGGGGTAAGGCTGGCTGAATGCCAGTGCCAGGCCGTGCAGCTGCAGATCCTGAGGCCACCTGACCTTGGAAAGAGCCTCTCTCTGGCCGGGCTCCAGGGCTGCAACCCAGACATGGGCAGGAGCCAGGCAACAGGAAAGAGAGGGAACCGGATGGGGTACAGAGCAGGCCACGGCTTCGTGTTGGAGCTGGCCCTGCCCCTGAGACAACAGCCAAGAGACAGAGAGAGGAATGGACAGGTAGCCTTGCAGGGAGGTATAGTTGCCAGCTGCACCGATAGCATGGCGGAGCCTCACTCCCTACACTCTAGCAGGCTGCCTGAGGAAGAGGGGTGAGCTCCCTGTCCCAGGAGGTGTGTAAGCAGCTACTGAGTAGCAACTGTTAGGGAGCAGCAGGCGGTTTTAACACAGGGCCAGGGGAAGGGATTGGACGCAGAACCCAGAGTCCCTATTGTTTGGGCCACAGCACAGCAGTCCTGTGACCCTAAGGGTCTAACAGCCTGTTCCAAGTATTCCACGACCTCTAACGACTCCCCGGTGGTTGTGCATCCCAGAAGCCTATGGTCCAAGCGTGGTCAGTCACAGCTTCCAGACAAGACGAGGTCCCCGTTTCAACCTGCTCACAGCTCCTGAGCACCCCACACGTCAGTTTTCAAATTGCATTCAGGTCCTGAGCCATCAGTGTTTGCGAAATTGATTTAGTGAGTTCACAACTTATTTTTTTAAAAACAAAAGAACAAAGGAAATGGCAAGCACTTTACATGTAATGAGGGTAAGTATTGTTTTGTGATGCTTTCTTTTCCGTTTTTAAAATATATATTATATAATGAGTAGCAGTAGGCAATGTTTGTTTTTACTCTGGGTCTTGATCAAAAAGTCTGAGAGCTACTACCCCATATGGAAATCCCGGGGGTGTCACTGAGAGGCTCAGGTGTGTAGATTCCCTTTTTCCAGGATGCATGGTTTCTAAAACCAAAAGTGCTGAGAATTCCAGGATGTCACGATTCTGTCCTTAGACCTCCCTTCCCCTTGTTCAGCAGCCCACTTAGCTCCAGGCCCCAAGCCTCAGGGTCAGCCACCCCACCCCTGGGCCCAGGTCCCCTCTCTGCCCAGCCCAGCCCCGCTCTGTCTTTGCGCTCCCTGCTCGTCCCCGTCTTTCTGGGGACTTTCTCTCTAAGCCCTCTGGCTGTGCAGACCCTTCGCCTCTTGTCCTCAGATGCTTAGACTCAGGGCTCATCAAAACAGGGCCATATCTTACTTGTCTTCCCCCGGCACATAGTAGGTGTTCAATAAATGTTCACGCATTCCATAATGATTCCTAGAGCACCCATGGAAGCAGGGCACCGTGCTGTGTTGGAGACACACCAGGCAGGAGGGCAGATGCTGCCGCAGCTCAGCATATGTTTAGGGTGATGAATGAATGAACGAATGAATGAATAGAGTCTGAGAGTCTCTGGCCTTAGGAGCCAGCTGGGCAGATGGTCAGAAATGCGTAGTAGGCATTCCAATAGCAACAGTCACTCATGGCTGTGGATGAGCTGGAGTGTTGGGGTGGGAATGTTCCCAGCGCTGTGTCTGGCCCTCCTAAGGCCTGTCGGCCGCATCTTTTCCTGCTAGGCCCTGCACATCCCCCCAGCCAGTCCTCGGAGCTTCTCTTTTGGGCCTAGGAGCCTGGGCGTGAAGCCAGGATGCCCTGCTCACCACCCTGGGAGGACACCTGAGGGACACCTTCAGAGAGGCCAGTGCTCTGTGGGAGGGTCAGGCAGAAGCCTGAGGCCTTAGATGTTCTGCCCCCAACCAGTGTCACAGAAGGTCTCCTTCCGGTCTCCACTCAGAGGCCACCTTTGTTGAGAGGTTCTCCCTGACTACGGTGACAAAAATAGCTCCTCCTTGGTCACGTCCTGTCACATCACCCTGCTTAGGTCTTTTATGGGAATTATGACGGGCCAAAATTATCTCGTTTCTTTGTCAGTCATCAGATGTTTATTAAGCATCTAGGGTTCAGGGGTGAGGCAGAGATTCAAGGTCTCCACATGTAAGGAGACTGCAAAGGAAATCAGTTTGAATCGGGTAAATGCCGTGAGGCAATCAGGACACACAGGGAGAGTGCCTGGGGGGCCTCTTGGAGGAAGCAGCCTTTGAATCAAACCAGAATGGTAGGAAGGTGTGAGCAGTAGAGTCTTGGAGGATTTCAACCAGAAGGGACAGCCAGTGTAAAGAGCCAGAGATGGGAACAACCTTGGTGTGTTCAAGGGACAAGGAGACAGGCCCGGGTGGCACGGAGTGGGTTGGGGAGTGGAGGAGTTGAGGTCAGAGAGGGCAGGAAAGCCTTGAGAACTCCAAGCCTGGGAGGGACGTGAGTCCTCAGCCAGTGGCGATGGGACTGCAGAGGGAGAGGAGGCAGAGGGGTGCAGGGAGGAGGCTGTGGAGTTGTCCAGAAGCCAGGTAGCTCAGAGCAGGGAACACTCTGCAGGCTGGATGCATTAAGGGTCGGGCCAGGGGCCAGGTCCCAGTCTTGGGAATTCACTTGCCTGGGAAAGTTCTGGAACCCCCTGCGGGGATGAAAATAACAGCACCCACCTCCAAGGTGTCTGAGGATCAAAGGAATGGCCAGGACTTGGCCCACAGCAAACACTAAATGTTGGTTATTAATACCACCATTATGACAGCTGGCTTTCGGGAGGGTTGAAGGAGGACATCCAGGTGTCTAGGCCCCCTGGGAGGTTACTGTGTGAGATGGAGAAGGCAGGGGAGGGCGAGTGGTCAGTCTCAGTGACGCTGAGTTGGCGATGCCTCTTAGGCATCCAGCAGACACCAGGAGCAGGAGCTGAATCTGCTTGTAGCTGCTTAGGAGGGTGACAGGGGCCAGGTGGTATTTTCAGCCCAGGTGAGCCTGGGCACCACGCAGCATGTGCACGTGGAAGCTGGAGGGACAGGGCAACCGGAGAGGGCCCCTCAGGCCTGGAGGACGCACAGAGGAAGATAAGGGCCATCCAGGGCCTTCCTCAGAGCTGCTGGGAGGATGATGGGCTCCGAGGGGCCCTGGAGGGGGCTGTGGGGAGCATGGACGGTGACATTAAGTCATCCCCTTCAAGAAGGGCTCCTGCACTTGGCGTTTTATAAACCCTCACCCTTCGACGTCACTGTCCGTCGCCACATGCCTGTGAAGTGAGTGGCATTCCTCCACATTTTACGAATGCGACTCCCACGGCCGCACAGCGCCGAAGTGAAGTGTTTTCAAGCTTTCGGGGATCACAGTCCCTTTCGAGGACCTTATGAGTGCTCTGGTCCTTCTCAGAAAAATACACATATGTACACACTAATTTTAAAACTTTCCCTGTGTCTTTTTTTTCCGTAGGTAATACATTCATATGTTTCTAAAATTAAAAAGATACAACGAGAATACAGTGAAAATTCTTCCTCCCACCCTATCCCCAGCCACCTGCTTCCCCTCCCCGAAGACAGCCAGTGTCACCAGCTTCCTGGGTCTCCATCCGTAGACAAGCACAGACAAGCAAATATGTGTGTCTATAAATTTCTTTCTCCCTTTTTACACAAACAGTAGCTACTATACTCGGTGTTCATCACTGTTGCCTTTTTTCGCTTAAAAAGCGTCTCAAAGACCCACATCGCTCCTTACAGGGCTCCAGCCTCCTTTTTGCCGGCTGCGTGGCAAACTAGTTGGGGACGGGCATCGGGCTGCTTCTAAGTTGGGCTGGGCAAACAAGGCGCTTGGCTCCCGGTGGGTGTGACTATCAGCAGGCCAAGGTCCCAGGAGCATACACACGTGTCACAGGCAATTCCATGGCTCTCCAAAGCCACCCAGAGCCATCCAAAGTAAGGGAGGGAGCGAGCCTGGCACTTGTCTCTGACTCCCTTTCCCCACGCCATCCCCTCCCTACACCTCTTCTTAGGTGCAGACTATGGGCCCAGCAGTAAATCTGGGGAACCCTGTGGGAGTGAGAGTGAGTGGCATCTCCATCCGGACTCCATCTGGAGTCCCCAGAGCTCTGAGAGCCCCTCTCCCTGTACCAGCAACCCCAGTTCCTGGAGTCTTGTTTGCTGAGAGGCCAAGGTGATGTGGGTGGAGACAGTGATCTTCACTCCCCTCCCCACAACTGGAGTGCTGGAGTGGGGAAGAAAGTCGTGGGCTATGTGAAGGTCACCTCTGCTCTGGCCCCTGGCCCACCACGGCTATCAGCCGGCCCCAGCACCTCTCCTTCTTCTCTGCCCATGGGGCGTCTCTGCCCTTTCTGGCGGTGGGGAGGGGGGCATCTAAGCCTCGAAGGGAGGTAGGGCTGCTGGCCTAGGGTGTTCTGGGCTGGGCAGGACCAGAGAGGCAGCTCTGCTAAAGCTCCCTCTTCCTGGGCGTTGGGGCTGCTGTCCTGGCTCCTCCCTCTGCTGCTCAGCTTCCTGCCGGGCCAGGTTCTCCCCCATGTGTAAGAGGTGCTCGGGGCTGGCTCTGAGGCCCTCTTCCCTTTTCACCCCCCATTCATGCCCCAGGCGATCTCATCCACTCTCCTGGCTTAAAGTATCATCCAGGTGTTTAAGATCTAACGGGGGTGCACACAATGCACTATAGGTATGATGTATTATTGAATTGTACACTTGAAACCTAGATAATGTTATTTACCGATGTCGCCCTGATAAATTTGATAAAATTTAAAAAATTTAAAAAGATCTAACGGGTCTAACTCCACCCAAACATCAGGGTCTGACATCTCCATCTGGACATTCCAAGGCCACCACACACTAGAAAGTGTCTCTCCTTAAACCTGGTCCTCTTGCAGTATCCCACCTAAATCTGTTTACTTCTCTCAAGCTCCACTGCCACCTGGCAGCTCCAAGTCGCCATCATTGCCTGCTGGGGCATCAACAAGAGTCCCCTCGCCAGCCTCCTGCTTGACTGCATCAGACAGGCCTCACCCCAGTGCGTGTACCACGCTGGGACCGTGGAGGCCTCCGAGGCTGGACGAGGGCAGGGGTGCCACTGGGACCACGTTGAGGATGTTTTCTTTCTTAAGCCTGGTGACGGGTACACAGGGGTTTATTATTGTATTGCTCCGTATTCCTATTTGTCTTGAAGATTTCACGTGAAAATTTAAAAGACCAAACCAGGTGAAATCCTACTGCCTGCTTGTGTATTTCCTACAGCCGTGAGGATCCCACAGCCCTTCCTACCCCGGCCTCTGGGGCCTCATCCCGGGCGACGCCCCCTCTCGCTCACGTCGCTTCCCCTGGCTTTGCTGCAGACTCTGGACACACCAAACTCTTTCTGGAATGTTCTACACCCCACTCGTCACGCAGACACACAATTCTCCTGACCGACTTGACTCCCACTTATTACTCAGGTCCCAGTTTAAATGTCACTTTCTCAGAGAGGCCTTTGGGGTCCCCGCCCAACCAGAACCCCTCATCTTCTCCCTCCCATCTCACCAGACTTTTCCCTCAGGCAGCTCACCGTGGTTGCCACCCGCCCGCCTGGGTATGTGCTTTCACGTGGTCAGCATCTCTCCCCAGCGGACGCATAAGTGAGGAGGGTCCACGGCCTGTGCATGACTAGCCGCAAGTACGCAATGCATAGTAATTGAAGGAGCAACTTTGGAGGACGAGTGCGCAGCAGAGCAGATCCCGAGGGGGATTTAATCTTGCCGCCAGGGAGAGACTGAGATTGTTCTGGAAAAGAGCAGCTTTCTGGCCCCACTCTCGCCTTCAAATCCCAGTAGGGAAGAGGGGTGCAGGTGTTTGGGGCGTCCCCTTTGGTTAATAGAAGGGGCTCCGGTGGGGGTGAGGAGTTCTCTCAGGGTCGGGGCTTGGAGTCAGTGATTTGACCTGCAGATTGGAGCAGTGGGCCTTAGGTCCTCCAGCTACCAGCTCCTGCCACTGGGCCATGACCACCAGGAGGCCTGTCTGGGCATTCTGGGGAACGTGCTTTCTAAGCCTGTTCACCTGCAAGCTGAACGGCTAGGAGGAAAAGATGGGGTGCAGAGCTGGAGGGATGAGCCCATTCACCCCACACTGCTTAGAACCCCTTTGGAGCCTACAGTCACCTGTGTGTCTAGGCTCTGGCTGGACCTGAAATCAGGGACCCAGGTCCTGGTTGCAACTTGCCCTGTAACTCAGTTTCTCCTTTCCCAGTAAGACTGACTTGACAGAATCTGGCACATAGTGGGACTTGATAAATGTTTACTAAGTGGAAGAAACGTGTGATGTTTCAGGGTATCTTCTAGGCAGGAGAGTAGTTTCTAATAAATGTGCTCTGGTATCAACTGCCCAAGTCTGCATCCTGTCGCTACTACTTAGAGCTGTGTGACCTTGGGCAGGTTGCTGAACTTCTCTGTGTCTTGGTTTTCTGACTTCTAAAGTAGCCATGATAATGGTAACTTCCTCTGAGGTCATGGTGAGGATGGCAGGAATTGATCTACATAAAGCACTCAGATCAGTGCGGGCACAGAGGAAGTGCGTGCTAAATGCTTGGTATAGATTTTGCAACGTCACACCTATTGCCCTATGGGGGAGGGGCTGGGTGTGCCGTGGAATTTCAGGGTATGGAAGAAGGTGTGGGGGAGGAACAGCACTGAGCACCCACTGTGTGGCCTACACCTTTATGACAATTGACAACCTGCGTCTGGCCCTCACGACCACCCTGCAAGGTAGGCATCACTGTGTTCCTTCCCAGAGGAAGACACTGAGGTTCAGAGAGGTCCAGGAACCTGCTAGAGCTTGGCAGGACCGAACCTGCTTCCAGCCCGGCTGTGTGAGACTTTGATGCCGCTTCTCTTACTCATTTGCTCCCTAGTGCCGGGGTTGGAACAGACTGGTCACATGATGGGTGCAGGGTGGGGTCTGGGCACTGCTTCTCAGGTTCAGAGGAGGAGATCAAGGAAAGGATGGTTTAGCCCTGGATCGCTTATCGGTCACTTACTCTGTGCTGGGCCCCTTTATTCCTCATTACAACCTTATGAGGTAAGGACTATTATTAGTCCTACTTAAAGATGAGGAGTGCAGAGACCAAAGAGGTTAAGTAGCTTCCCCACGGTCGCACAGGTGGGAAGTGGTACAGTCTCCATAGAGGAAGCCGCTGCACTGCACTGGGAAGGGAAAGATATGGGCTCTCAACGTTCATGAAGAGGCTGGAATCAGACCTCTCAGAGTCCAAGCAGGTTGGGGGCCTGCAGAGGGCCATGGGCAGGAGGCGACACCTTGCCACAATTTCCCCCGTGGCTAGATCCATCCTTAGCTCCCTTTTATTCTTTGAGGAGCACAGCTCAGCTGCCTGGTCCTTGAGCCCTTTTCCTTCCCCAGCAAAACCTGGATGTTAGAGCTGAAAGGACCCCCACCCAAACCAGGGGATCAGGCCTGAGTGGCCTCTCTTGGAGCTGGAGTAGGGGGCAGGTTCTGTGCTCCTCCAGAGCTGGGAAATGGAACAATGGTGTGAATTCCTCCCACTTCCCTGGGGATCCCTCCTGGGGGCATGGAGTTAGCCCTTCAGCCAACCCTGTGCCCGCTCCCTGTGGTAGGAGAGTCAGCCTCTCCTTTCAGACTTGAGGGGCACAGGGATGGGTGGTTGCTGATGGGACTCAGGCACACCCTCTGGATCACCCGTCTTATTTCAGACTCTGTGCTGGGCACCTAGTTTCATTACATCTTCCCAACTCTCCCGCCGGGGAGCAATGATGGCCCCCCATTTTGCAGATGGAGAGAAGGAGCACCTGGCTGGAGCGGTGAGTGGAGGAACCAGGCCCGGAAGCTGGGTTTCCTGACTCCCAGCCCACTGTGCTTATGTGACCATCATCTTCGTCATCTTCTGTGCATTTTGCCTGCCTGTCGAACCCCCGGCCAACGTGTCTCTTACGGAATTGTTATCATGTTTGCCTCAACAATGGCCTGGGGAGGTGGATACCATTTTCATCATCTCATTTTGCAGATGAGGAAACTGAGGTCCAAAGAGGACGTATTCGGAGGTGACAGAGCTGAGACTGAATACCAGGTCTCACCATCCCAAACATGGGGCTTCAACTAGCACGCTTTTTTCATAAAATGGAAAAGAAGTTTGGGGGTGCAGACCGATAGTGAGGGCCACAGGGCTCAGAGGAGGCAGGGCCGACACCTGGCAGTGCAGCAGGGGAAGGCTTTGGAGAACAAAGGTCTAGGCCTAGGGGCCTGGGGCACAGAGGGATCCAGCTGAACATGGCATTGTGGGAGGTGAAGGGGGCCTGAGGCCAGAGGCTGGGGACGAGGGTGAATCAGGGACCCAGAGAACCGAACGAGAATCCCAGCTTTGCCACTTCTGCTGTGTGAACCCCCATCCGCATCCCGACTCCCCCACCCCGCCCCCACCCGAGTCCGTGCTTCTTCAACTGGGCAGAGAAATAATAACCCTGCCTGTGCTGTGGTAGGTGCTTAATAAACCCTAGTTAAATAAACACAGGGCCGCAGTGATGCTTCAGTGAACTAGACCGGGCAGTTCTAGAGGGTTCCTCCCTGAGAGCAGCCACAGAGGAGGATGATGGTTCAGCAGGGCCCCATAGCTGAGCTGTGTGACCTCAGGGAAGTCACTTCACCTCCCCTGCTGTCCCACCCAGTAGCAACCGAGATGCATAAAGGACCTGCAGGCTGGTGTGGGCTTCTGCCCCTCTCCTGCCCTCTAGGGCTGAGCGAGGGCTGAGCCTGCCGGACGTCTCGGGAACACCACGGCCGCCGTCTGGGGCTGGAGGGCCCGCGTGAGGCACACCTGCAGCTGCCACTGCATCTCCCGCGGTGGCACAGGGCGTGCACGGGGAGGTTTGCCAGAGCTGC
This sequence comes from Pteropus vampyrus, assembly GCF_000151845.1. NCBI lineage: Eukaryota > Metazoa > Chordata > Mammalia > Chiroptera > Pteropodidae > Pteropus > Pteropus vampyrus. Next base: position 11,342,135 of record NW_011888797.1, on the reverse strand, counting down.
TGGAATCCGCCATCAGCTTTTCTTTGGCGAAGGGAGTTGTGGGCAAGGAGGCGGGTGTTCAGTGTCATAAAATCAGAGGGAAAATATAAGAGGTGACAGGAGCAGGGTCTTCTTTCTACCTCCTCTGACCCCTGGCGGGCAGAGTCTCCGGGCCTCCTTAACGCCTCCGGAAGGGGCAGGATAGCGACGGCACCAGAAAGTCGACAGCCCCGCTGGTCACCTTCACTATCTGCCCGAGGTCAGCTGCTGACGCACCGGGCCACATCCCTGCTCTCTGACCCAATATCCCTAGGTGTCCAGTGAAGTCTGGACTAGGGACTCCAGACTTTGGACATTCACAGGGCAGTAAAAAATTTTTTTAAAGATTTAGTAACTGCCACAGCATCATCAATCCTTCACTTTGCCAAGAAAGGACATTCAGTTTCTAAAAAGCATCTCCTATCCCCATCATTTCCCAAAGGAAAGAGTGTTTACCACGAAAGGAGTCCCAGGCTGCTAACCTAGAATAAAGGACGTCAACCGGAGCAAGCACCCAGGCTGGATGGGAAGGACTTGCTCCAGGTCACCGAGTAAGGCGGCGAGAGGGGCCTGGCCTCCCAGAGCCTCCCCCGCCAGCAGGTAGACCAGCTCTCCACCTTCCGGAAAAGGGTGGTTTACTGAGACGTGATATAGGAACCTAAACAGCTAGGACTCTCTGAACCTATATTCAGAGGGGGCTGGTGCCGAATCGTCAAGGCCTCTCCCCGCTCCACTGCCATCTGTGCTCCGTCCCTTTCATATTTTTCCCTCAGGCCCTTGTGCCTTCGCCAGGAAGCCCGTGTGACAAACAAGGGAAGGTAAACCTGGCCCTCTCCCTGCGGTTGTCACATGAAGGCGCGAGGCCGAGCTTCATACTTTTCACTTTTTGGTCATGCATGGTGCGGCCAGCCCTTGCCCTGGCAGGTGGACCTCTCGTTTCTGCCACAGAGTCTGTGCCGACAGGAGTGTTCGATTATTTGAGCAGGTCACTGCAGATGAGGGGTTTTAGGGGGACAGGCGCACAAGGGGTCCTCCGTGGTGGAGGGCACTGGGTCTGTGGGCGAGCATTTGGGCCTGAGGGCAGCTCTCCCCATGACCCAGGAGTGGACATTTCTAAGTGCCGCCCAGGATAGTACAGGCTGAGGGCGGGCACAGGACCGGGCACGGAGCATTGCCGTGACCGGAAGAGGAGGCACAGGGGTTGGGCGTAAGCCGTGTCCCCATCCGGCTGGGGTGTGGTGGATGATGCTGGGGACTGGGTGATGGAAGGGCAGGGCTGAGGGGTGAGTACTGAAGTTAGGGATGTGAGTGTGGGGGTGGCGGGAGTGTAGGCCTGGGGATGTGTGGAGCCTCAGGGCACGGGACTTGGCTGAAACTCCTGTCACTTCTCACAAATGGAGAGGAGGGAGCAGTGCTGGTGAGGGGAACCAATAGCCTCTGGCCATGGGGGATGGTCTCCCTTGCCCCATCACCCCAGGAGCCCTCCTAAAGAGTAGGAGCCCCGTGAAGAACCCTCTTCTGCAGCATAAGATGAACCCCTCATTGCACAGAGAACCAGGGGTCCCCTGGCCTTGAGCGGTCCCCTGGCCTTGAGCGGGCCTCAGTGTTCTCATGTATCAAATGCCTGGTCACCACACTTTGTCCCCTCTGCCTCTCTCCTGGAGAGCTGCAGCCTGTAGGTCCAAGGTCTGCCGGGGCCAGGCCGATCCTCTCTCTTCCCAGAAGCACCTTGACCTTCTTCCAGGAGCTCTGGAGTGAGAGCGAGGAGACCAGGGCCCGCCCCGCTTTGCTCTGGGACTCTTAGCAAGTCTGTCCCACCTCTGGACTTCCTCGGCCTCCGATGTAAAACGAGGGTTTTGAAATCAGTTACCTTCCATTCCGTCTGGCTCTGGTCCCTTCTGTGGCGTTAAGGGAGGCATTCATGACAAGCGGACAGAGCAGAGATGGAGGCGCTTAGTGTCAGAAGACCTCAAAAGCTGCTCCAAGCCTAGAAGACACACCTGACAACCTGGCTGTTGAGACTCCGAGAAGGTGGCAGAGAGGACCTGGGAGGCCTGGGTAAAGTTAGGACCCCTGAAGGGCCAGCGTCACGTGCTCACATCCGTGTCAGGTCTTATGAGTGATGGGTCTCACTGATCCCATTTTCCAGATGAGGAAACTGAGGTTCAGAGCAATCAAATAACTTGACCAAGTTGCCCAGTGGATCTTGGACTTCCATCCAGGACCGTGGGACCCAGGGAGCTCCTGTGAAGTGGGGGAAGGGAGAAGAACCCAGAGTCGGGCTAGGGTGACGGCGGGGGAGGAGGGGGGCAGGGCTCACTCTCTCTGGGCTGAGAGAGGGCGTTTCTCCCTGGAAGAGGCAGACTCCGAAGCTGTTGATCTCTAAATTACAGCGTTGGCGCGCACCGGTTGCTGCGGCAACCGAGTTGTCCTGAACGGGAAGTGTATAAACATTGCCACAGATGCACAATTAGATCAGGAAGAAGAATAGAACAGAAAATAGAAACTTCCAGCCTTATATAATTCCGGGCCAACATGTTGCCGAGAGCCCGGGCCCAGGCCGGGCCCTGCCAGCCTCTGGGGCCCTGGGCAGCACCATCTCCCTCCTGGGGCCCCAGTGAAGAGAGGGCTAGAGGGAGGGTCTGCCCTCCTTGGGCCCAGCTGGTGCACCCGCCACCCGGTGGGGTGAGGGGCCGCCTCCGCTGAAACAGCTGGGGATGCTGACAGCCGAATCCTGCCTCTCACCAGCTTCCTCTGCCCCTGGGAAGCCGGCAGGAAGGCAGGAGGGCGGCTGGCTCTGACTGAGCAGCTACTGTCTCCTGGGGTCCTGTGAGGTAGGGTTTCGATCCCCATTTTGCAGATGAGGAAAGTGGGGCTCAGAGAGGTGAAATGAGGTGTCTAAAGGTGACACAGCTAGGCAATGGGTGCGTCGGCCTCCCCGACTCCGGGTCCCCATACCATGAACTCGTTGATGTTGACAGTACCTGGGGGCTGAAGAGTTAGGTGCACCTGCACTTGGCCCTACTTACCAGCTATGTGGCCTTGGGAAGTCACTTCCCCTCTCTGAGTCCCTGTTCTGTCACCTGTGACATGGGAATAGTGATGCCTACACAGGAGCCAAAGCTCAGGGCTCCCTCTTCCTGCATCTTGACCACCATAGGTGTCTTCATCCACAGCTGCTCCCAACCACTTTGGGGACAGGACAAGAACTGAGGTGGGGCTGCAGTTCCCAGCCCTGCCCAGGACTTTCTGCAGTGATGGAAATGTCCTATATCTGTCCAGTGAGGCAGCCATTAGCCATGAGCACGTGAACTTGAAATGTGGCTAGTGCAACTGGGGAAGTGAGTTAAATTTTTACTTAATTTTAAGTAAATGTAAAGAGCCACAAGTGGCCAGTGGCTGCCATATTGGATAGCACAGAACTTCCAGCCCCAGAAAGACCCAAAAAGACAGAGGCTGAACCCAGGGAGGTGAGTGGGGGCCACAGAACTCAGTGCTCCCTCTGCTCAGGGACAAATGGTGGGAGGTGAAGCCAAGGTGGTTATCAGGAAACTTGTGGAATGGCAGGCTGAGAAGGGATGGAGCGGGTAGCATGAGGGGCTGGGACCTAGGTCCTAGTGGCCTCGGCTTCTGGCCCTGCAGACCCCAGTCCTGGGGCTGGGCCGGCCATGGGGGCGCCCACTCAGGCCACGACACCCTCTCCCTTCATCAGACCCACCTTCGCTGTCCCATTCTGCTCACTGGGGCAGAGGAGGCCTTGGGTGCTAGTCCAGGCCCTTCCCCTTCTAAGCATCTTTGGGCGGGTGCCTGGCCACCAGAGCCTGGGTTCCCTGGGGCCCTGGGAGAGGCTGCTCCCACGACAGCAACTTGCTCTCCCTGCATCTCACACGTCTGGCTTCTCCCCGCTCCCCAGGCCCTGCGTCTTCCCAGGTGACCACGCCGGCTTCAGGACATGCACGGGCACAGCCGCAACGGGCAGGCCCACGTGCCCCGGCGGAAACGCCGCAACCGCTTCGTCAAGAAGAACGGCCAATGCAACGTCTACTTCGCCAACCTGAGCAACAAGTCGCAGCGCTACATGGCGGACATCTTCACCACCTGCGTGGACACGCGTTGGCGCTACATGCTCATGATCTT
>NW_011888797.1:11331954-11337930 GCF_000151845.1 Pteropus vampyrus | reverse complement strand
TTGCCGTGACCGGAAGAGGAGGCACAGGGGTTGGGCGTAAGCCGTGTCCCCATCCGGCTGGGGTGTGGTGGATGATGCTGGGGACTGGGTGATGGAAGGGCAGGGCTGAGGGGTGAGTACTGAAGTTAGGGATGTGAGTGTGGGGGTGGCGGGAGTGTAGGCCTGGGGATGTGTGGAGCCTCAGGGCACGGGACTTGGCTGAAACTCCTGTCACTTCTCACAAATGGAGAGGAGGGAGCAGTGCTGGTGAGGGGAACCAATAGCCTCTGGCCATGGGGGATGGTCTCCCTTGCCCCATCACCCCAGGAGCCCTCCTAAAGAGTAGGAGCCCCGTGAAGAACCCTCTTCTGCAGCATAAGATGAACCCCTCATTGCACAGAGAACCAGGGGTCCCCTGGCCTTGAGCGGTCCCCTGGCCTTGAGCGGGCCTCAGTGTTCTCATGTATCAAATGCCTGGTCACCACACTTTGTCCCCTCTGCCTCTCTCCTGGAGAGCTGCAGCCTGTAGGTCCAAGGTCTGCCGGGGCCAGGCCGATCCTCTCTCTTCCCAGAAGCACCTTGACCTTCTTCCAGGAGCTCTGGAGTGAGAGCGAGGAGACCAGGGCCCGCCCCGCTTTGCTCTGGGACTCTTAGCAAGTCTGTCCCACCTCTGGATTTCCTCGGCCTCCGATGTAAAACGAGGGTTTTGAAATCAGTTACCTTCCATTCCGTCTGGCTCTGGTCCCTTCTGTGGCGTTAAGGGAGGCATTCATGACAAGCGGACAGAGCAGAGATGGAGGCGCTTAGTGTCAGAAGACCTCAAAAGCTGCTCCAAGCCTAGAAGACACACCTGACAACCTGGCTGTTGAGACTCCGAGAAGGTGGCAGAGAGGACCTGGGAGGCCTGGGTAAAGTTAGGACCCCTGAAGGGCCAGCGTCACGTGCTCACATCCGTGTCAGGTCTTATGAGTGATGGGTCTCACTGATCCCATTTTCCAGATGAGGAAACTGAGGTTCAGAGCAATCAAAGAACTTGACCAAGTTGCCCAGTGGATCTTGGACTTCCATCCAGGACCGTGGGACCCAGGGAGCTCCTGTGAAGTGGGGGAAGGGAGAAGAACCCAGAGTCGGGCTAGGGTGACGGCGGGGGAGGAGGGGGGCAGGGCTCACTCTCTCTGGGCTGAGAGAGGGCGTTTCTCCCTGGAAGAGGCAGACTCCGAAGCTGTTGATCTCTAAATTACAGCGTTGGCGCGCACCGGTTGCTGCGGCAACCGAGTTGTCCTGAACGGGAAGTGTATAAACATTGCCACAGATGCACAATTAGATCAGGAAGAAGAATAGAACAGAAAATAGAAACTTCCAGCCTTATATAATTCCGGGCCAACATGTTGCCGAGAGCCCGGGCCCAGGCCGGGCCCTGCCAGCCTCTGGGGCCCTGGGCAGCACCATCTCCCTCCTGGGGCCCCAGTGAAGAGAGGGCTAGAGGGAGGGTCTGCCCTCCTTGGGCCCAGCTGGTGCACCCGCCACCCGGTGGGGTGAGGGGCCGCCTCCGCTGAAACAGCTGGGGATGCTGACAGCCGAATCCTGCCTCTCACCAGCTTCCTCTGCCCCTGGGAAGCCGGCAGGAAGGCAGGAGGGCGGCTGGCTCTGACTGAGCAGCTACTGTCTCCTGGGGTCCTGTGAGGTAGGGTTTCGATCCCCATTTTGCAGATGAGGAAAGTGGGGCTCAGAGAGGTGAAATGAGGTGTCTAAAGGTGACACAGCTAGGCAATGGGTGTGTCGGCCTCCCCGACTCCGGGTCCCCATACCATGAACTCGTTGATGTTGACAGTACCTGGGGGCTGAAGAGTTAGGTGCACCTGCACTTGGCCCTACTTACCAGCTATGTGGCCTTGGGAAGTCACTTCCCCTCTCTGAGTCCCTGTTCTGTCACCTGTGACATGGGAATAGTGATGCCTACACAGGAGCCAAAGCTCAGGGCTCCCTCTTCCTGCATCTTGACCACCATAGGTGTCTTCATCCACAGCTGCTCCCAACCACTTTGGGGACAGGACAAGAACTGAGGTGGGGCTGCAGTTCCCAGCCCTGCCCAGGACTTTCTGCAGTGATGGAAATGTCCTATATCTGTCCAGTAGGCAGCCATTAGCCATGAGCACGTGAACTTGAAATGTGGCTAGTGCAACTGGGGAAGTGAGTTAAATTTTTACTTAATTTTAAGTAAATGTAAAGAGCCACAAGGTGGCCAGTGGCTGCCATATTGGATAGCACAGAACTTCCAGCCCCAGAAAGACCCAAAAAGACAGAGGCTGAACCCAGGGAGGTGAGTGGGGGCCACAGAACTCAGTGCTCCCTCTGCTCAGGGACAAATGGTGGGAGGTGAAGCCAAGGTGGTTATCAGGAAACTTGTGGAATGGCAGGCTGAGAAGGGATGGAGCGGGTAGCATGAGGGGCTGGGACCTAGGTCCTAGTGGCCTCGGCTTCTGGCCCTGCAGACCCCAGTCCTGGGGCTGGGCCGGCCATGGGGGCGCCCACTCAGGCCACGACACCCTCTCCCTTCATCAGACCCACCTTCGCTGTCCCATTCTGCTCACTGGGGCAGAGGAGGCCTTGGGTGCTAGTCCAGGCCCTTCCCCTTCTAAGCATCTTTGGGCGGGTGCCTGGCCACCAGAGCCTGGGTTCCCTGGGGCCCTGGGAGAGGCTGCTCCCACGACAGCAACTTGCTCTCCCTGCATCTCACACGTCTGGCTTCTCCCCGCTCCCCAGGCCCTGCGTCTTCCCAGGTGACCACGCCGGCTTCAGGACATGCACGGGCACAGCCGCAACGGGCAGGCCCACGTGCCCCGGCGGAAACGCCGCAACCGCTTCGTCAAGAAGAACGGCCAATGCAACGTCTACTTCGCCAACCTGAGCAACAAGTCGCAGCGCTACATGGCGGACATCTTCACCACCTGCGTGGACACGCGTTGGCGCTACATGCTCATGATCTTTTCCGCAGCGTTTCTTGTTTCCTGGCTCTTTTTTGGCCTCCTCTTTTGGTGCATCGCCTTCTTCCACGGTGACCTGGAGGCCGGCCCAGCGGTGGCCACGGCGGGGTCCCCAGCGGGCAGCAGCGGGGCCGCTCCGGTGACCCCCAAGCCGTGCATTATGCACGTGAACGGCTTCTTGGGTGCCTTCCTGTTCTCGGTGGAGACCCAGACGACCATCGGCTATGGGTTCCGGTGCGTGACGGAGGAGTGCCCCCTGGCGGTCATCGCCGTGGTGGTCCAGTCCATCGTGGGCTGCGTCATCGACTCCTTCATGATCGGCACCATCATGGCCAAGATGGCGAGGCCCAAGAAGCGGGCACAGACGCTGCTCTTCAGCCACCACGCGGTCATCTCAGTGCGTGATGGCAAGCTCTGCCTAATGTGGCGCGTGGGCAACCTGCGGAAGAGCCACATCGTGGAGGCCCACGTGCGGGCCCAGCTCATCAAGCCCTACATGACCCAGGAGGGCGAGTACCTGCCGCTGGACCAGCGGGACCTCAACGTGGGCTACGACATCGGCCTGGACCGCATCTTCCTGGTGTCGCCCATCATCATTGTCCACGAGATTGATGAGGATAGCCCGCTCTATGGCATGGGCAAGGAGGAGCTGGAGTCTGAGGACTTCGAGATTGTGGTCATCCTTGAGGGCATGGTGGAGGCCACTGCCATGACCACTCAGGCCCGCAGCTCCTACCTGGCCAGCGAGATCCTGTGGGGCCACCGCTTTGAGCCCGTGGTCTTCGAGGAGAAGAGCCACTACAAGGTGGACTACTCGCGCTTCCACAAGACCTACGAGGTGGCCGGCACGCCCTGCTGCTCCGCCCGGGAACTGCAGGAAAGCAAGATCACCGTGCTGCCTGCACCCCCGCCCCCGCCCAGTGCCTTCTGCTATGAGAATGAGCTGGCCCTCATGAGCCAGGAGGAAGAGGAGATGGAGGAGGAGGCGGCGGCCGCTGCGGCTGTGGCTGCCGGCCTGGGCTTGGAGGCGGGCTCCAAGGAGGAGGCGGGCATCATCCGAATGCTGGAGTTTGGCAGCCACCTGGATCTGGAGCGCATGCAAGCCACCCTCCCACTGGACAACGTCTCCTACCGCAGGGAGTCCGCCATCTGACCTCCAGGCCCCGCCCTCATCGCCTCCCTCAAGAGCCTCTGCCGGGGGTGAGATGCCAGGACACCCCCTCCACACTCAGGACAGAGCTGATCCTGGCTCCGTGGACCTTCTGGAGAGAGGTGGGGGCTTTAAAGCTGGAGACCCCTTCCTACTGACTCCAGAGCCCAGGCCTGGGAAGGGCCCAGGAAACCCTCGGTCCCGTCAGCCCAGGTTCCCCAGTGCCTACCTGCTGGCTGCTCGGGGACCCCAGACCCACCACCCTTTCCCCACAGACCCTTCAATGATGTGCCCCCTTTGTTCTCAGAACCTTGGGGAAGGCGGCTGGACTGCTGGGGGGTGGGCATCATGGGGTTCTGGGGTGGGCAGGGGGTTCATTTGGGGGGAGGGAGGGCGGGGGTGCGTTTCTTTTGCATGACTGTGGCCTGTTGCTCATGACTTTCTTTTGTAAATATCTATAAATGAAGAGAAACAGAGGCACCAAATCCACCTTCTGCCATTCATACCTGCAGGACAAGGAGGTGCGGTCCCTCTCTGTGCACCCCGTCCCCTCCCCGCCCATCAAGCCTAGCCCCTTCCCCCGCCCAGCTGGCTGGTCCCTTGAGGCCCTCAAGGCCAGCCATCTTGGCCCCTGGATGGTGTTGGGTTTGGGTGCAGAGGTGGGACCCCAAGGAGCAGGACAAGGGCCATTCCTTCCCGTGATCCCTCCGAGCCCCCGGGCCCAGCCCAGATTGACAATGGAGTTTGTAACTATATATTTTTAATAAAGTATATGGTCCATTGGGGTAGGCTGGTTGAAGATGGAGGTTGAGAAGAGAGGCCAACGTGATGTGAGTGTGTCTGTGTGTGGTATGTGTGTGATATGCATGTGTGTATGGGGCGTGTGTGTGCTCTGCATGCATGTGTGCATGGTCTGTATCCACGTGTATGCATGCTGTGTGTGTGTGCCCTTTTCTGAGACACTGACCCTTGGAGGGAACTTTATTACCTGCCCTTCTTCCTGGGAGCCAAAAGGAAGGGTCCTGCGTGGGCCTCAGAGGTTTGAGCGGGTTCAAGTCAGAGCTCTGCTGCTTTCCAGCTGTGTGGCTGTCAGCAGGCCGCCTACCAGCTTGGCCTCGGCTTCATCTTCCGCAGAATGAATGAAGCAAAGCTCCCTCCCTAGACGTGATGGACAAGAGAACCCTGTGTGGGTGTCGGCCAGCCCTTTATACCTCTGGGGAGATGGGTAGGGCCCACCTGGTTATACTCCGCCCCTCCCCCGCCCCCACATACACACACATGCGCATACACACGTCAGGCAGGCCGATCAAGCGGTTGCCAGACAGTGTGGTGGGAAGGGCTCCAGGGGCAACTGGGACACCTGGCGCAGTCAGACTTAGTCTCTGCCTTGCTCCAAGACCTTGGGTAAGTCCTTCCCCTTCTCTGGGCTTCGGTTGGCCTGTGCTGTATAATGAGCCACCCCAAAACTTAGACAACCAGGGTTTATTCTTGTTTCTACGGATAGGCTGGGTGGTTCCTCGTCTGGTGTCTTCTGGGCTCACTCCAGCACCTATGCTCAGCTGGAATGGCAGCCGAGCTGTAAGGTCCAAGATGGCCTCACCTATGTGTCAGGCCGTTGGTCTGGTGGTCGGCCAAGAAGCCTCGGTTCCTCTCCAGGGGCCTCTCCTCCTCCAACAGGCTACACCAAATTTCTTCATTGCATCTCGGGACAGCGACCTAAGAGGGTGAAGGCATAAGCTGTAAGATCTCTTGATCCTTGCCTTGAACTCAAAGCATTCTATTGGCCAACCCAGGTCATGAGGCCCATCTAAATTCAAAGGGTGAGAAATTAGGCTCCGCCTCTTGGGAGCATGGTAAAGCCAC
>NW_011888797.1:11328765-11331414 GCF_000151845.1 Pteropus vampyrus | reverse complement strand
CAGGGGCCACTCAGCAAGACGAAAGCTCAGCTGCCCAACTGCCCACCCTCTCAGAAGGGCCCCTGGTGCCCTTTTGCAGGGCAAGAGCACCCTGGGGTCTCACCACCCCCACACCCCAGAGGCTCATTAGAGATGTCCCTCCACCCTACAGGCCCTGGGAGGACTTCGCTGGGTCCCATGCTCTCCTGCCTGCTTCATTCTCAGTGATGCTTTGGTACCCCGGGTAAGCGGCAGTAACTAAAGAGGACCTCAGGTTCAAGCACCCTTAGCCTCAGAAACTTCGACCTGGAGCACATCTCAGAGGTTGCCCAGCCCTCCACCCAAAGAGGGCAAGCGGGAGAAGATGTACACACAGCGCCCACCGTAAGAGGGGCTCCCATCGAGAATGACATGAGAGCACTCAGCTTCCTTCCCAACTCCTTCCTCATTTCCAGCTTCCCACTTGCTCAGACACTAGTAACAGTGGCCCCTCTAGGAGGGCCTGTCTCTTTGTTAACATGCGAGCATGACCTGGGGGACACAGGAGAGAGCAAGGACTTTCTGGGGTGCCAAAGTGGAGCAGCGCCATTGTGGGCACTGGGGCTGAGCACGGGGAGGGCCCAGGGGGAGGGGGACACAGGGGTGCAGAGAGGTGAGCGCACAGCTGCAGGGGGGCTGGGAGGCTCCACTGCAAAGCCCGCTCGCTCGCTCGCTGCTCTGCTCAGCGCTGACTCACCATCCCGTTCCCACCTGTTCCCTTTCCACAGCTCTCCCACCTGCCTTCCCCCAGCCCTGCTCCCTGGCAGGCAGCTCCTCCCGGCTCCCTCACTTCACGCCAGGCTCCCGGTGGCGCTGAAAGAGGGGGATCACTGCCTCTGGGGGTGTGAGAACCTTAGACATCCTAGAGCTTGGTTGAAATCATCAGAATGGGCTGGCGGAGGGGGCCTCGCAGGTACCACCAAGTCCTTCCTCAACCTACCCGTCATCCCTGCCCGGCCCTCGCTCTCCTGCCCCAGTCACGCCCGGGGAGTGGTGGTGGGCGGCAGGGAGAGAAGGAGGGTGTGGTCTAATGAAGCTGCAAACCTCACTCTCCTCTTGCCTAAAATCCCAGCATTCAGGCAGAATGCTTGGAGGTTCGCCTTTGCTTCCTTCCCGCCAGCTTCTGAAAAACTGATTTTTCCTTTGAACTCAGATTGCTTCAAGAAATGTAGAAGAGGACCGAGAAGGCGTTCGACTCAGCTGTTTTCACCTGGTCAAACGCCCACCTTCTCTTGGTTCGTTCTTAGATCGCACGGCTGCAATCTGGGCCCTACTTCCTGTGTAATGTTTTCTAGGTACTGACTTCTCTTGGTATTGATGGATTCTACGTATTTTCCATTTTTAATGACAACATAATGTTCATAAAATCGTAGAGCTCAGCAGGTCAACCCCTCATTTACAGGTGGGGAAACTGAGGCCTAGAGAGGAGTACCTGGAACCCCCTCTCCCGGATCCCAGCCCTTCCCACTACTACACACAGAACCAGCTACATAAATTGTGGGGTCCATTGCAAAATGAAAATGTGTGTCCCTTGTTCAAAAGTCGAGAAAACTGTGCCATTAAAGGCACTAAAATGTAAAGCTTTTCCTTTCTTCTGATTACTTCCTCTGCTCATGTGCATGCAAAGTTATCCCGTTGGACTTCACCTACAGAACACAAGTTCAAAGAGAAAATTAGGAATTTTAAGAGATACCACAGAGCATTAAACCAAGCCTGGGTCCCTCCCATGAGTCAACCGGCCCTCTGATGAGCTCTGCTGGCCTGTCCTGCCCTCCTGTTGCCAGACGGATTCTAACTTCTCTCCATGACACACAGGCTCTGGTTAACATCTTTGCATAGCTTTTAGTTTTTGTCGCTTTACCGTTTTTTCTTCTCGTGGCTGTTTGCTCAGGCTAAGTACTGACAGAATTCTGGGCTAATTCAGGCTCTCTCAAAATGCAACCCCTGAGCTTCTGACTCTTCCCATAGGACAGTGTAGACTTGGGTCCAAGCACTGGAAAGGGGATAAGTTTTAACATCCTGTCCCCCAACCCCAGCTTCTCAAGGAGCTGCAGGCCGAGAGGGTGGGCACAGATAAGGAGGAATGGTTGGCAGCGGGGGACAGCGATGGCACCGAGGCACAGAGCCGAGAGCGCTGGCATTTATGTACATGTATATACAGAGGAAAGGTCTTGGGTATGAGCACCAAGGGATTCCTAGGTGTGGATTCTTCCATCACTTCCTAGCTATGTGACGTTGGGCAAGTTGATTCATGTCTCTGAACCTGTGTCCTCGTCTATTAAAAAAGGCGATTCATATGGATCTCACGTGCTTGTTGTGTGGATTAGATGAGATCTCACATGGAACCAGTCATGGCATGGTCTTGGGCGTATGAGTGGACCCCAATAAATGTGACTTGCCTTCCAGAAGAGATTCTGATGGGCTCAGGAAGCTCAGAGGTCAGTTGTCAAACTGTCTTGTGTCTCAGACAGAATCCCATCTGTCTGAGACACAAGACAGTTTGACAACTGACCTCTGAGCTTCCTGGTAGTTATGCAAAAAGGGAAAGCTGACAGATCACTTAGCCCTCAGGAGTGAGGACTGGGAAGCTAGAGAAGCTTGGGTTCTGACTTACTGTATGATCCTGGGTAA
>NW_011888797.1:11322146-11326420 GCF_000151845.1 Pteropus vampyrus | reverse complement strand
CTGGGCCAGGTGAGGATTTGAGGACAGCAGACTGAAGCTCTGGGGCCTCTCCCCACAGGCAGTGGGGGCCCGGGCCGTCTTGGAGCAGAGGAGTGAGTGATGGAGAGGCATTCGAGAAGCTGCATGTGCCCGCTGAGTGGGCTGGAATGGAAAGTGGGCGGGAACAGGAAGCCGGCAGCCCAGCGCGGGGCGGGCAGCGTGGCAGCCCAGATTGGGTCCGGCCTCCGTGCAGCCTTAGAGTCTCTTCTGGGGCCTCTGAAGAAGCTGGATGGGGCAGCAGGCACAGGAGGGGCGGCTTTCTGGGCTCAGAAACGTGACAGGCAGGATGGGATGCTGCCAGAGGAGCGGGGGAGGGGGGTGGGGAGAGAGGGGGAGAGGCCGGCGGGACAGATTAGTGACAGGGAAATGAAAGGGATGGACTGACTCCTGTCTTCTCCGTGACAGGTGAGAGGAGGGAGGACACGGGCAATTGAGCACAGCAAGGAACAAAGGTGGAAACCGGAGGAGAGGATGGACACGCTATTTATGTCCCAGTCCCTACAGGAGAGGAGTGAGAGAGGAAGGGATACAAATAGCCCTGCCACCGGCCCCTGGCAGCCAAGAACCCAGGCTCGGAGGGAGAGAAATAAAGAGAAATAAGGCTTCGGCTGAGGAATGCCCCAGCTGACCTTGTCGCATCAGGAAGCAGGCAGCAGAAAGGACAGGGCTCTGAAGCCCGAAGCCTCGGTCCGGGTTGTCCTGGGTGACATACTTCCCTCTCTGGGCTCCGTCTGTAAGAACGACATGATAATAGCAGTGCCTCTAACAGAGGCAGCGATGACGATGACCAGTGGATGTGGACGTGCTTTGTGCGGGTTGACCCCACCCCACAGCCTCAGGCACAGAGCCTGGGCTCAGCAAACACACATTCCTTCTCCTCCCTCAGAGACAGGCGGGCCTCACTTGAAGACCTGGAGAATGGGCCTATTGGAGCCAGCGGGCAGGGGAAGGCAGGCCTGGAACGTTCTCGCTTTTGTCCTGGCCGCCTCCCCACCCCCAGCTCTCTGTCAGCCTTCCTGGAGGGAGACACGTCACAGAGCGTCACAGCTGGACAGCCCCTTTGAGACCTGACCCCATCTCGTTGAATGTACAGATGGGGATACCGAGGCCCGGAAAGGGGAAGGGACGTGCCTGTGGTCCCACAGTCATTTGGATGCCCAGCCAAGGCCGGGACATCCCAGGCCTGACCCTGCCTCACCTCAGGCTTATCTGCAAAGTGGGGATGACGATGGCCTCGTGCAGGGGCCCCGGGGCTCACTGAGCTCATGTGTGAGAGAGCTCGGCACACAGTAGGTGCTCAAGTAACAGTCACGCCTTCTGCTTATGGAAGTTACTCTCACTTACACTGTTGTGGTCAGGGGCACAGTCTTGGGTGTCATCCAGACCCAGGCTGAATCCTGGCTCTGCCATTGCTGCTGAGCAACTTTGGACAAGTGACTTGGCCTCTCTGAACCTGGGTCTGTTCTTCTGTAAAATGGGGGAAGCCCCAGCTCCCTCCTCACAGGGCAGCTGGGAGGATAGAGGGAAATAACACACGGCATCAGGCCCCTGGCCCCCTCGGCAGCTGCTGTTCCCCCGCAGCCTGTGCCCCTCTGATTTGAATCCCACAATCAGTGACTACACCTTGCCACTCCTGCCTGAGTGGAGAGCCTGGCCCTGAAAAGACTAAGCAACCTCTCTTTGTCTGGCAGGGAATTGACTCCAGCTCACCCCAGGCTCCCCAAATAGAGTCCTACTTTGGCTTCCAGCTCCGCCATAGAAAGGCCCAGAGAACAGCTGGAGGGCATTTGGCTGCTGAGGGCCTGTGCCAACCCCCACTTTCCCCCTCCCACTGTGCTGGGCACTGACCGCGCGCCTTTCCTGCTTAGGTGCCCAAGGCCCTCGACCAAGGTGCCCAAGGCCCTCGACCAAGGCTGGCCTGCCTGCCCCTCCTGGCTTGGCTCCAATTCCAATTCCGAATGAGCATGTCAATACCACCTGGACATCATTTCTCCCACAGTGCCCAGGGTCATTATGTTAATCAGGCTCCCAAAATTCACTGTGTTATTCAAATGAGGTCCCCTGGGCCTTCATGCCAGTCCGGTTTCCACAGCCCCATCCCGGAGAGGGTCCTCCCAGAGGCAGAAGGAGGGAGACAGGGCTGTTAGATTGGGGGGTGCAGCCGTTTGGCTCATCCATTCAGTCCCATGGAAACTTCTCCTGAGGGCGAGGCACTACTTCCTACCACAGTGCCTTTGCACGGGTGGATCCCCTGCCTAGAATACTCTTCTCCTCCATCTCCAGCTGGGATTGGAACCCAGACAGCCTGGGTCCAGAGTCCACGATCTTAACCACTCTGCAGTCACTGTAGGAGAATATCCAAGCAGAGGGGTGGCATGTGCAAAGCATGGCCTTATAAGAGAGGGGCAGCTATCATCAGGGAGAGCTTTCTGGGTCCTAGAGACCCGAGGGGACTTCACTCTTTCCCCTGTTTTACAGATAAGGAACCGGCACAGAGAAGTGAGATAATTTGCTAAAGATGATACACTAGCGAGTGTGAGGAAGCTGGAATTTGAGCCCTGGGGAGGGGGTCTGTGTCCAGAGCCCACACCTGCACCCTCACAGCTGGCCTCTGGGCAAGGGCTCAGAAGAAGTTTCCTAGATGAGAATCGAGTGAATGTACTGATGGGGTTCTAACCCACAGGCCCACAGCTCACCGGCTGTACATCCTGGAGCAAATCGCCGTGCTCAGCAAATCTCCGTGCTCACCTGTCTCAGTGGAGACAGGGGGTTGGGGGAGCCCACATCTTGGGGACCTTCAGATCCTAGGTCTGGTGAGTCAGTGATGAGGAGGGGTAGAGATGGGTGGGAGG
Source organism: Pteropus vampyrus (assembly GCF_000151845.1). Taxonomy (NCBI): domain Eukaryota; kingdom Metazoa; phylum Chordata; class Mammalia; order Chiroptera; family Pteropodidae; genus Pteropus; species Pteropus vampyrus. Next base: position 11,323,529 of record NW_011888797.1, on the reverse strand, counting down.
CGGACGCTGTGGGTAGTGGGGGCAGGTGGAAGTCCAGAGGGGCTGAGACAGAATGAAGGAGAAGGAAGGAAAGAAATCAGAAACTACGGTGGGAGACAGCCGCTGGGTAGGAAAATGTCCACCCTCTCCAACCTCAGCCAACTTCTAGTCTGATGCAAGGACAGAACTTGAGCTCTGCTGAGGCCGTGTGACTTCAGGTTAGCCACCCACATTTCTGAGTCTCAGCTTTCTTATCTGTAAGATGCAGCAATAGTAGCACTTAGCTAATGGCGCTTGTTATTTTTATCCTCATCCTTTTAAATTTACCCTTTGATAGCTGTGCACACGTTGTCTGCACCAGACGGTTGCAAAGCCCCTTTCTATCCATCAACTATGGTGGCCCTAGTTTTGCCCTGGGTGGCACTGGTACCCCCTTTTACAGGTGAGAAAACAGCCTCAGAAGTTTGCCTGGCAGGCCCCAGGTCCCTCAGCTGGTCAGAGCCAGGAACTCACCTGGATTCTGAAGCCTGAGATCCTTCCATCACTGCAGCTGTTGGCTGAATTGGATAAAGGTGGGGGAGGGGATAGTTTCTGGCCTCAATTTCCACTCCAGCCGCAGAGGGCCCCAGAAGGATCCCATTCTCCCCTTCCCAAGGTAGTCCACGCGGGACAAGTGGACTTCTCGCCTTGCCTCGGATGGGCCCGTGTGGTCCCCAGGGTCCCTGCGTTGTCCCCGGGGCCCCTCCCACGGCGCCGCCCCGTGGCAACTTTGAGGACTGCAGGCCGCGGGCCGAGGGCAGACGCGGCCCCTCACGGAGGAGCCCCGGTATCCGGACCTCGGAGGTGTGGAGCCCTCTGCCCGCTGAGTCTCTGAGACGTGAGCCCTGCGAGGCCCTGTCTCGGGTCCAAATCAGCCCACCTCTGCCGGCCTCTCCAGCGTGAACACCCAGAGGGCGTCTGTACGCGTCTCATTAGCATCCCCTCCACCACCGCCAGGCAGGACTCACTCGCCCTCAGGGAGAGAGATCCAAGCTTGGAAGGTGAAGGGCACTTCCAAGGTCACGCATCGAGGACGAGGACAGGGCGGAAGGGTTGGAAGCAGGCTTGGAGCCCAGGTCCCCGTATTTTGTTTGGGGCACCAGAGTTTGCGAAGTGTTTTTCACAGACGTTATCCAGCCCAGTGTTGCTCCCTCTGGGCCCCCAGCCCATCCAGACCCCACCCAGGGCTGCGCTGTCCAGCACAGTGGCCACTACCCACAGTAGAGCTCTTGAAACGTGGCTGGTCCAAGTTCAGATGTGCTGTAAACATAAAACACACACCGGATTTCAAAGACTTAGTATGGAAAAGAGAATATAAAATATCTTATTAATATTTTTATTATCGATTATATATTAAAAAGATAA
>NW_011888797.1:11302185-11321425 GCF_000151845.1 Pteropus vampyrus | reverse complement strand
AAAATAGTAACTATGGTGCTTTGTGTATCAGCTAAAAGCCCAAGTTGACCTTCATGTATATAGAGAAAAGATGCCCAATATATACTGCTAAAAGAACATTATCTATATAATTCCATCAAACAAACGTTTTTACATGAAGGACAAATGACCTGGTTTCTTCAGCAAATAAATTACAAGGCAAATATAAAAAATAAGTTGAGAACCTATAGATTGAACGAGACTTAAAAGAAATTGACCAGTCACACACTCTCACAGGCCTTATTTAGATCCTGACTCAAACAAACTGTAAGAAATGATATTTGTTGATATTAGAGAATTATTGTCATAGGTTGGTAATAAGTTTTTTTTTGCCATTTTCTTTCAAAGATACATATTTTAATATTTAGGGATTAATTCATATGAGATATAGGATTTGCTTCAAAATAATATGGGAAGGAGAGCCAGTGGGGATAAATATGTTGCTTTGGTTTATGTCTAAGCTGGTTGATGGGTATGTGGGGGTCCATTTTATACGATTCTGTATTTTTGTATATGTTGAAAAGTCTCTATAATATAAATATTTTTAAAACAAGAAATCAAGTCACTTCTCATTAAGGCCAACTGGTAGTTTGGAAGTGATTTGACCCAGATAAGACAAAGAGGGGGAGGCAAATGAATTGTCCTTTGTCTGGAAAAAACAATCAAAGCCAAAAGATTTATTACTACATTGATAACAAACTAGGCTTCAAGGCAAAAGCATTATTAGAAACAAAGATGGAAGCTATAACTCCAAGAAGTTATAACAATTCTAAACCTGATATCATATACCTGATAACATAACCTCAAAAAAAGCAAAACAAAGAGAATTTAACAAATTTATTATCATAATTAGAGGTTTTAGCACAACTCTTGCAATGACTGATATCTTAAGGAGATAAAAAAAATCAGTAAGGATATAGAAGATGCAAACAAAACAGATATTCAATATCATTAGTAATCAGGAAAATGTAAATTAAAGCCACAATGAGTTGGAATTTTACTCCCACAAGCTTGGCAAAAATTATAAAGTCAAACAGTTCCACATTTGATAAGGATGTGGCTCAGTGGGGACTCTCATCCATTCTGGGTGGGAGTAAAAATTGTTTCCATCTCCTTGAAAAACAGTTTAGCCCTGCCTAATAAAGGCTAAACATCTTGCACACGCGATAATGTAGCAGTTCTCATTCTAAACTTGTTATTTAAGAATACACATATAGGGGGTCAATCTATAAGGAAAATCAGAGGCGGGAAGACAGTGCAGCTGCAGAGGGGGAACAGGGTTGTAGTGTGCTTTTAAGATGTTGGCAGTTTCCAGGGGTGGTGAGTGAATGGGTGTCTGTATTGCTATTGCTTTTCCATAAATTGCATATCTTTTGTATGTACATCTTACAGTAAAAATGCTATGACTATATATTTGCGTATATCACATCTGTATGTAAATGCATAAAAAGTTGAAAGGAAACCCCAGACTGTTGACAGCGGCTCTTCTTTGTGTTATTGGGGGTGGGGGAGAAAGGAGGGCACATTTGGCTTGGGGGATCAGGGTGAGGTGCACCATGCTCGTCCGGGTCTGGGGATGAGGGCCGTGCTAGGGGATGGGGGCGTGGAGGGGAGAAGCCTTCCTCAGGACCAAATGGAAAGGAGGATAAGGGCTAACTCAGACTTCATTTGGAACCAGAGAAGTCACGCAAATATATGCAAAAGACCATGCAAAGGAGCCCGACCGGTGGCCCCAGCTGGTGATTTTATTCCCAAAGTGCGGTCCAGAAACACCTGTGACAGAATCACCTGGAAAACTCATCCTGCTTCCCCGCCACCCCCAGACCTGCTGCTTCCATTCTCGGGCTGCAGCCCAGGAACGCACATGTTTGGAGGAGCACCCCAGGTGATTATTTACTTCTGCATTCATTTATTGAACATGCACATGGTAATGCATTATAATTATAACACATTATAATATATGCACATTATAATATGTAACATAAACATTCAACAGAAAAGTAAGTCTCTCTCCTTCCTCAGTCTCCACCCCCATGCCCAGATGCAACCACCAATACCAGCTTCGTGTGTCCTTCTGGAAGCTACTCTGCACATTCCCAGGGGCTTCCCTCTGACTTTTCAGGTCCACAGCATGTTGGAGTCTTAGGGTGATGTCTCTGGGTCACTCACAAACCAAACTGTCACTCACTCGCTCAGAATTCACTAGGAGCCTGGTGAATGTCAGGCCCATGCCAGGCACAGGGAGACCCCAGCCCGGCCCCCAGGAGCTCACTCGAGAGGGGGCGCCATTTGCAAAAGGCAGCACTCCCAGGGGTTATGCCCAGCTCTGCAGTCAAGATGCCTGAGTTCAGCAAGACTGCCCTCCCTGAGCCTCCATCTCCTCATCTGCAGCGGGCAGTAACGGTACCTGGCTCTCAAAGCAGTAACGGTGTGGGGCAAGAGTCTCGTGTGATGATGGGAGACAAGCAGGCTCTTCCATAACTGCTGGTTTCCTTCAAGAAGACAGGGCCTTGCCTACAGCAGAGGCAAAGGGAACAGGGAGATTTTCCTAACATAGGCTGGCCAAGGTGTGGGGCCAATGGTGTGAGTTGACGGTGGGAAGGGGGACTTGTTATCTCTTCCTGCTCTCAGGCAGATATCTCTCCAGGCTGGAGTTTTGGGTGCTCTGGGGCCTGGTAGGGCAGCTGTGACTGCAGCAGAAGGTCCACACCCCTTGGCCTAGCCCCAGGGTGGTAGGGAGCCCAGCAGCATCTCCATGCTCCCTCTAGGTCTCTGAATCAGCACTTACCTTCAAAGCATGCCTCCTCCAGGTAGCCTTCCTGACTGTTCCAGCCAGAAGAGTCTTTCTGTCCCCAGCCCCACTCCTACCTGACATGCTCAGTTCATTCCCCTCATCCAGGACGGGTGCATGCCCAGCCTGGTGGGGACCCTGCCTGGACTAGGGCTTGTCTCTCCACGGAAGGGGAGACTCAGTGGGGTCTCAGTAGAGACACAGTGGGTACCTGGCTCAATGCCTGAACCAATTCCACAGAGGTCCTGCAGTCCCACTGTAGTCATTCTCACCCCCACCATTACCTTCGTTGTCACAACTGTGAGCCTCTAAACTAGGGTGATTTTAAACCATAATATATTTTTAAATCAACTCACTTTTTTACTTAAACAAATTTATTTTAAAAGGAAACATTCTCTCTCTCCGTAAGTGGAAACCAGTACTAACTTGCCATATAAAGAAGGCGAAGGTGGAAATCCTACAACGAAGTCAAACAGGTGTACCCGTTCCTGCCAGGTGCTCCTGCCCACCAGGGCGGGGACCTGGCCTGAGGCCTCCTCTGTCAGAGGGAGATTAGGAAGTGGTGTCCACTGGAGGGCACTAACTGGATTCCGTCTCCTGACCTTCAGTGAGAACACTGACGAGGGAAAGCCTCGCTGTGTGATCGGTGTTGCGTGGTGCTCTGTCTCTGGACTCCAGGGACCTTCTCCTGCTCTTGGGAGGGACGGAGGGAGGTAATCTCCCCCACCTGGGACCAGGGGCAGAGCTGGATGCTTTAAAGTTTAAACGCCACCTCAGTTAATCTTCAAGACAGGTGTGTGTGTGTGTACCAATTTCCTCCTGAGGGGGAAAAAATGGCACCGAGAGGTTAAGGGACAGCTGCTGAGCACTGGGAACCCCCCGATCTGTCAGATTCCAAAGCCTGGCTATTTCCAGGCCAGCGCATAATCCAGAGTTCCCTAGATCCCTCCAAGGCAGGGCATTGATGGGGAAACTTGCTCCCTAGAAGCAAGCCTCATTTTCTAATTTTAAGTAAACGCGTTCAGGGCACTTCTAGGGGTCGCAGGCTCAGGCCCGAGAGTTTCGAGGGGTCAGGGCCCATCTTCTCTCTGCCCGCGGCCCCCGGGTCAGCTCCTGGCTTGACATGGAAAAGCGCTCCTTCCCCGCGTGACCCAGACCCTGCGACACCGTCGCGACCCGGCTGCAGCGTCCGCGGTAGCCACACGGGGGCAGCAGGCGAACGCCCTCCGCGCCGCCCGCCGCCGGAGTTCTAACCCAGGTTGGCATCGGCGACGCTGGGAAGGAAAAGCAGTTGAAAGACAAGGGACCTGGACTTGGGTCTGGCTTGGCTCTGACTACACGCTCTGGACTCCAGGAAGGTCTCCTCACCCCAGGAGCCTCAGTTTCCCCATCTATCAAATGGACTAGGCCATCTGCAAGAGCCTTTTTACCCTGGCAATCCCTGAGCGAGCTTTAGTAATAAATGGCAAGGGGCTTTTGCGCCTGGTGTCCCTGCTCACAAGATGGGGCCCTTCCCTGGTCTGACAGCAGCCTCTCATGCCTCTCAAGTGGAAAAAAGGAGCCAGGCGGAAGGTGAGTCCCCTGCGGTCGCACCTGACCCCGTGGCCCAGCTTCAGTCTGTGGAAATCCCTGTGTCCAGATGGGGGACCTGAGCCCCCAAAGAGGAGAGGCTTGCCCAGCTCTCACAGTGCGGGCGGGCGGCAGGGCCTCTGACTGACCAGTGCTGCTCCCAGGTCCTCCCCCAAGGTTTACAGTTAGCAGCCCCGCCCCTACCCCTTACCTTTATTTGGAAAACCAGACGGATCAAGAATTGGCAGTCTGCTCCATGCACAGCTGGAGAAGGAAGAGGTTCCGGAGGGACCTGCCCCCTTCATGGTCTCTGGAGGGGCTGCCACGGTGAGGCTAGGCCCTGCCGCCCACCCAGCCCCTTCCAACGTCTCCTCAGGGCCAGCCTAACGTGAGCCCCTCCATACACCTCAGGAAAGAGGACAAAGCTGGGAGTGGCCGTCACAGCCCTTTCTCCCGTGCACAGCACAGCACAGCAGCCACGAGAGGAGACGAAGATACTGAGGTTCAGAGTAGGTCAGAGGCAGAGCCGGGACTTGAACCTCCCTCTGTCCAGGCCTGTCGATACCATTGAGCTGTCCCCTTCATACCTCAGGACAGGAAAGGGGGCAGAGGGGACATCTGCTGCCCTGACTGGGAGTGCTTGCTTCACTGGGTGCTCCAGCCGCTCCGAGAGGCAGCACCTCGGGGTGCTCCACTTACGGATGAGAATTGAGCCATGGCCACCAGAGAGAGCGAGCAGACTGGGATTGGAGCCCAGGTCAGCTTGGCACACCTGGCCCCGAGCCTAGGGTCTGACCTACCTCCTGGGCAGGCCGCTTTCCTATGTGGCCCCGGACAGCAGCAAGGGGAGCAGGTTTCTAGGGCGGCCTGGGCAAGTCTGGCACCAACCTGTGCCTCAGTTTCCCCAGCCCTACCCACTCACAGCACACACACAAAAAAATACTAAGGAGAGCCTTCTGGTCGACCGGGGTGGCACATTCCAGCTGGTGTTTGTGGGAGAACATCATGGGCCAACCCTCCAAGACCTCTCGGGTTGGGGGGAGAGGGAAGGACACACCAAGAACAACCAGGGCCACCAGTGCCAGCATCAAGGGACATTGGGGGAGCAGAGGACAAATGGGGCTGGTGTCTTCATGGTGAGAGCCTCGTTCCTCCTCCACTGCCCTGCACTGAGATCTAGGCAGCGCCCAGCCTTGGCAAAGGGTGGTGAAGACATGATCCTGGCCTCCAGGGACTGCCCTGGTCAGAGAAGTATGTCAGCGGGAGAACCAGAGATTCTTCTCCGCTTCATCATCATCATCATCATCATCATCATCATCATCATCATCATCATCGACTTCAAAGAAGTTCAAAGGACATCTTTCTCTGGCCCACTCTAAGGAAGCAGGAGCTGGGTGAGAAGCCCTTGGGGGCCCCTCTACCTGGGTCTGGGGAGCAGGTGGAGGCCTGAAGATCATTGCACGTATTATCTTCCTGGGAGTCAGGGAGACTTCTCAGAGCGGGTGGCCTGTCCAATGAGCTTTAAGAAACAGGTGTATGGTTCCAGTCACAGTTGGTACCTGGAGGAGTCAAGTTCATAGACAGCCAATAGAATGGCTGGGGGAGAGGAGGATGGGGAGTTAGTGTTTAGCGGGCACGGAGTTTCCATTGGGGAAGATGATGGTGGTAATGGTTGCATAACAGTACGAATGTACTTAGTGCCACAGAACTGTACACTTAAAGAATAGCTAAAATGATAGCTTTTAAGTTATGTATATTTCACCACAATTTAAACAATTATTTTCATTTTTAAAAACAAAGAAATGAGCAGGAATTAGGCAGGCAGAGTGGGGGAAAGGAAGTCCCTCAAAATCGTGGAAGAGGAGAGTGTCCCCAAAAGGCTAGGGCACTGAAGTGGGGGCACAGAATGCCAAAGGGGAAGAAAGTAGGGCATTGATGGGGACAGGCAGGCAAGGCACAGCCCACACACTCCTGACTTCTTCCTCACAGTCGTCCATTATCTCGACACCTCAGGAGGGGCTCGGGCGGAATCTGCTCAGGGACTGGTGTGAAGCAGCCGTGCCGTCCACCCTCTGAACTCCGCAGGAGCGAGCTGGGCTGGTGGAGAGTCGGGGGTCAGGAGCTCTGCATTCCTGCCCTGTCCAGATTTGCTGTGTGACCTCAGGCAAGTGACTCTTCTCTCTGGGCTTTGGTGACAGCCTTCTAGGAAATGAGGCCTCCTGAGCAGTTGATCCCATGGGACATGCTCTGTCAGAGTAGTACAGGAGGGACAGAGGGAGTCATCGAGAGCCATGACCTGTGGGTGGGGCACAGTCAGTGCCAGGGCCAAGGCCATCATCCCACGAAGAGTTTTCTGGGTGTTCACACTCACTCACTCCCCTCCCCCTGAGAGGTATGCTCTTGCCCAGGCCCCTGGAATGTCAGGGCGGGGCAGAGCTTCGTCACTGACACCAGCACCACCACCGTCCTCTTAATCATGGCCGTCCTCTTCATCAGCGCCGTCATCCCGTTCCTTCTCATCATCGAGAGGTTCGAAGAATTTTCTTGTCTGAAGGGCACCTGCCCAGAGACAAATCTGCTTTCTGTGCGCAGTGGGCTGGACAAGGAGAACTTTCTAGACCCCTGAGAGAGGGGCTGGAGGGAAGCCCCTATGAATTTTTGGCCCTGACCTCCTCAGGGGATCAGGGGAGGGAAGGGACCGCACCTTGCTAAGCACCTGCTATCCATCAGGCACTAGGCTTTCTCTCCATAAGTTTCAAGGCAGATTCTTTCCCCATCTTACAGGTGGTAAAACTGAGACTTAGGTCTTGAGGGCTCAAAGTGGGACTTAATCCCAGGTGCTCTCACTTTCAGTTTGCTCATCACTCTGCCTCCAAGCAAACAAAAAAAAAAAGAAAAGAAAAGAAAAGAAAAATTTGTCTGTGACAGCGGCGCCTTTCACAGTCCCACACGTCCATTCTCCTGCCTGGTGATCTCTTATGCGAGCGACAGCTGCTGTGTGGTTAAGAGCCAGGCTCTGGGGCCTTCCTGCTTGGGTTCAAAGCCAACTCTGCCTCCTATCAGCCACGTGACCTTGGGCAAATCACTGACCTCTCAATATCAGTGTTCTCTGTCAGTTAAGTGGGGATGCTAGTAGCATCAGCTCCCAGGCTGACGTGAGGCTAACCAGGGCAGTCTGTGCAGAGCCCTAGAACAGAGCCAGGCATACAGCAGGTGCTCCATAAGTGCTGGCTGGCAAAATGATCATTTCCCTGTCAGGAAAACGACTCCTCCTTCAGTACCTTCCTGACCACCCTCGAGGCCCAGCTGCCCTCTCCCTCTTTGGTGGCCTTTCTCATCCCACGAGGTGAGGACCAGCCACCTCCCTGCACCTCCTTGCCCCAGACCATGCCCCTCCTGGGAGGAGTGGGCTGAGAGTCTCACAGGGCCCCTCCTGCACCTGCGACCCAGCCCAGGGCTAGCCCGGCAGGCCCTCGGGTTAACTGATGCTTGGTGAGTGAGTGCACATCCATTTCCTCCTCCCACTGCTGCCAGCCGCCTTCTCACCTCCCAGGACTTTGTGGAATCTTCCCTCCCCTTCTGCTGCCCCATCTCAGAGCTCAGGCCTTGTGCCCCGTGAGCTTGGATCCTCCCCAGCCCTCATCCCTTCACCTTTCGAGCACAGGAAGACCCCCGCCCCAATCTCTCCACCACCCTGCATAGCTCCTGGCCTCAGCCCTGCCCTCCAGGAGCCTGGAGTCCTAATATCTCCTACCCACTGGCTGTGTGGTGCTGGGTGAGGCCCTGCCCTTCTCTGAGCCCTGGAAGGAGACGGAGAACCTGCCCCTCAATGGATTACTCTGAGGATGAAAGAGAATGGGTGGGGAACTCTGTAAACTGTAAAGGGCAGTACACTTCAGAGATGTGCATTAGTGGGTGCCAGATGCCTGCCGGAATGGGAATGGGGTGGTGGGAGCTCTGGGGTGCAATCCCACCAGGGCTCAGTTAGAAGCCCCTCCCCTCTCAGGAGAACTGAGCCGAACGTCCCTGCCGAGGGAGGGAGGCTTGTGTCCTGTGGCCTAGGAGTCAGAAGCCCTGGGGTCTGTTCACCCTGCCCTGAGCCCCTGCTCTGGACCAAGACCTGTGCCAGGCATGGAGACCCAAGTGAATCCAGTTTCTGTCCCCAAAGAGCTGGGAGCCTGATGGAGAAACTGTTCTGGAAACCGTTTACCGACTCCCAGGGTGTACTAAGGATCCAGGCAAGGGAGGCGTGACTGAGTGGGGGCTGAGGGGCCCTCCAGAAAGTGGCCCCAAGCCTGGACTTGGGGGAGGGGGGGCAGTTGCTGCACAGAGAAATTCTGAAGTGGTAGGCGTCGCCACCTCCCCCAGAACTCCCTGGTAAGGTCTCAAAAAGCTTCAGAGAAAAGGCAAATTCAGTCTTGAAAGAAAGTGCCATAATTCAATCAGAAAATAATCTCATGAATTTAGTCAAAGAACCACTTAATTGAATTTCTTTCCAAACCCAGGCCTATTCAAAAAGCCAGGGAGTCCAAATGCTTGCTAAATTTAAAACAAACTCGCAAACAATCCAATGAACGGACCAGTCGAGTCAAGTCCTTGATAAATCCAGCCCGGAGGCCCACGAGTCCTAGGGTCGCTCACTCCGTAGGCTTCTCCTTTCTTTCTTTTTTTAAATAAAAGTGTAATCCAGGCAAACAATAGTCCACTTTGGCCTGATTACCAGCAAGGTCAGGATGGAGCATGGCCGGCATCAGTCAAATAAGGAATTGGTCACGCTTGCTGACCAGCCCGGAGTGGCATTGTGTGGTGACAGGGCTGATGGTGGGGGGCCACCAGCCGTGAATATGAACAGGTGGTTGGCTGCCCCCCTGCACCCCAGGGCTTGTGCCCTCGGGGTGTCACTCTCCAGCTCCGAGCCTCAGTGTCCACATCTGAAAAATGGGGAGGTGGCTATGGGGCTTAAATCAGGAACCGGAGGAGGGCACCTCCTCCCACACTGCCCTCCTTTACCCTGTTCTTTGATGGAGAGGAACCTGCAACCCTATTACACAGACTCTTCAATTTTTAATTTAATGTAATTTGTGGAATGGACAGATTTTCATGTGGCTCAAAATGCAAAAGTTAGCAGAGTAGGTACAGTTAAAGTCTCCCTGCCATGCCTTTCCTCGGCCCCACATTTTCCTCTCCTGGAGGTGACCACCCCATCACCAGGCTCTTACGCTGCCGGCCAGTGGTACTCGTAGAATAGAGACGGAAGAAGACAGAGGCCTGTTCTTTCTCCTCCCTGCCTTGTTCCATAGCCACAGACCACGTGCTCTTCTCTGAACCATTTTATTTCCTCCACTGAACAGAACTTCATGTAGAGCTTTCCTCACTTGTACCTAAAGAGTTTCCTCATTCACTTACACAGCTTCATTATGGTCCATTGGATGAATGTTCTGTGATCTATTTTATCTGCCCCTTATTGATGGACATAAGTGGTTTCCAACACGTGCGTGCCCACGTGCACACACACACACGCACACACAGCTGTGAATAACACTCTTCCTAGCCCATTTCCCTCCTGCGTGGTTATACCTGCAAGGTAAACACCTGGACTTGGAATTCCATGGGCAAAGGGCATGTGCAGTCATCATTTTGATAGATACTGTCATTGCCCTCCTTAGGGGCTCTACAGGTGAAGGTACCTGTTTCCCCAGAGTCTTGCCATCCATGTGTTACCAACATTTTGTATCTTTCCTAACCTGACAGGTGGGAGTGAAATCTCAGTGTAGTTTCCATTCGTACATTTTTTTTTGAATGAGGCTACCACCTTTACCTGAGTTTCAAAAACCTTTGCATTTCCTGTTCCGTGAACAGTCTGTTTGCATTCTTAGTCATTTTTATATCGTTGGTGTTTTTCTTGTTGTTCCTAGGTGTTCTTTGTATATTAAAGAAAGCATGATTTGCAAATATTTTTCTTCTGGACCTTTTCGGAGATATTCTATGCACATAAAAGCAAAAACAGATCTATTACGATGGGCTCTTTGAACTAGAGTTTGCTGGAGGATCTTTTCACTTAGTGGTCCGAGTATCTGAGGGGGATCCCTCCAGTGGGAATTTTGGAGTTGGAGCTGAGGCCCGGGGTTAGTGGCCTTTCTCCTTTCTGGAGCAGGAGCTAATGTCTTCCAGGTCTATCTCCATCTGTCTTTCTTGTTCTTTGAAGACAAGGACCACACTCGAGTGCAGCATCCAGGCCTCACACAGCCCATCAAATGCTCATCTTCAGACTCCTAATCCACTGCTTTTTGCAATCCTCTTTGTAATAATGTCTGTATGTCTTTGTAATAATGTCTGTATGTCCTAAGGATGTGATGGGTCAAGCCACACCCTCTCTCTCTTCCTCCTTCCCAAGGGCAGATATTTGTGAGAGCATGTCCATGGTGAGGATGGAGTCTTTAGCCACAGCTCAAATCACACCTCAGGCCTTATTCATATGGTGAGTTCATTCCTCTGCCTTTACTCCCCATGGCAAACTCCTACACATACTTAAAGGCCCAGTTCCAGCGATGCTTCCTCTGAGAAGTCTTCCGTGATTGCCACCTCCTTCTCTCTTATGGTTCTGCTCACCTCAACTATGTCTCTCTTTACCAGAGCAAAAACTGTGTTTTCCTGTTTCTCTGTCCTCCAGAATCTCTTGACATGAATTACCAAATGACTCATCAAAGGCAAGTTCCTTCACTATTTTGGGCCTTAGTTTCCTCATTCGAAAAGGAAGATCAAAATACAAAGCTAACCACAAAAAGTTGTTGAGAGAATTAAATGAGTCCGTTCGCATAAAGAACTGAGCGTAGTGCCAGGCATACAGCAAGCGCCCATGTGTGGTAGCTATTAATTAGTACTAACCTTATGACCTTGGGCAAGTCACTTCTTCTCCTAGCCTTGGTTTCTTCTCTATAAACTGAAGGGTGAAATAGACCTGGTCCATGACCATCAATGGATGCCAAAAACATTGGGTAAAATGTTGATGGGAAGCTTTAAAACAGAAGGATGAGATTAACACCTAAAGCCACCAGTAACTTAAACATCACTCAAAGGCAGAACAACCCGGCACTCTGCGGCTCCTGCTCTCTTGTGTTCAAACACAACATCATCTGCGAAATAGTCTGATGAGATCATTAAATCCAAATCAAATCAATCTCCAGCTTCTAGAGTGGGCCTCTAACTACTAGTTTATAGGAAATATGGGGGATAGGGGAGCATGTTAAAAGACACAACAGGGATGCAGCCAACCAACTCGAGACTGTGGGAAACTCGGTCTGGAATATCATTCAGCTGTAAAAAGGAATGAAGTACATATACATGCTACCACATGGTTGAACCTTGTAAGCATTAGGCTAAGTGACACCAGGAACAAGAGGTCACATACTTCACGATTCCATTTACATGAAACATCTAGAATAGGCAAAAGCAAAAGCAGATTAGTGGTCACCATGGGCTGGGGGCGAGGAGACAGAAAGGGGGTGACTCATAGTAGGTACGGGTTTCTTTTTTGGATGATAAAAATGTTAGGGAATTAAATAGTAGTAATGGTTGTAAAACCTTGTAAATCTACTTGAAGCCACTGTACTAGACACTTTAAAATGGCGAATTTTATGGTATGTGAATTATCTCCAAGACAGTGAGAGAGAGAGAGAGAGAGAGAGAGAGAGAAGAGAGAGAGAGATTTAAAAGATAACCAGATATAATACGTGGGTCTTGTGTGGATCCTGATTCAAACAAATCAACTATAAAAAGACATTTTGGAGACAAATTAGGGAAGTTTGAACATGGACTGCACATTAAATGATCTAATGGAAGAAATGGTGTTGCTTTTGCCAGGCGTAATGTATTATGTGTGTGGTTGTTTTTGTTTGTTCGTTTTTAAACAAAGCCTTAGCTATTAGAGATAATTACTGAAGTATTTTTAAGTGAAATGACATGATCTTTGGAATTTCCTCTTTAAAATCTATGTGGGGGGATGAATGAAACAAGAATGGAAGATGCCGATATTTGTTAAAAATTAGTGAAGGGTAAATGAACTTTTACTGTATTTTTTCTACTTTTTAGTATTATTTAAAATTTCCATAATAAAAGGTAAAACAAAACAGGGATTGACTTTTATTTTCTTCTTCATATTTTATTGACTTCTCCTATTTTCCATGGTAAGTACGTATTGCATTTATAATCAGAAAACTGTATTAAGGCTATAAAATTAACCCATGAGTTTGAACTAGCTGACCTGCCAACCTTGGAGCTTGGTCCCTGGGAACCTGTGTCCTCCTTGGGTCCCACCAGGGCCAGGCCAGCTTCAAAGCTTCTGGGGTGGGAGGGAGGGTTTCGCCTGGGGAAGGAGGGTATGATGGCTGAGACTGTGGTTCCCCTCCACTGTCCCTGCTCTTGAACAACTGAGGCTGGTGGCCCACTTAGCCTGGCGGTCAGTCAAGAGGTAGTTTCAGAGCCCTCACCTTGTGACCTTGGGAATCAACCTCTCAGTCCTTGGCTTCCTCCCCTGTACCAGGAGGAAAATAATAATTCCTACCTGAGGAATTACGTAAGGGGCTTATCCTAGATGATAGTAAGTGCTCAGTTAATGGGAATTTCCTAAAAGGGATATAAGCCCATTAGACAAAAATGCGGGAAAACGGAAGGATGAAAAGCAAGCTGCACAGTGTCCCACCCAGAAATAAGAACAGCAAACATTTTCTTTCCAAGCTCTTTCCCGTGCAAAAAAATGGTTTTGTTTTTAAGTACAACTATAATCCTGCTGTCACCACACATTTTTATTCTGCTTTTATTCTCTTAATATTTTAACATACTTCCTCATATTATTATACGCTGTTTGTAAACGTAACTTTTAAATGGTTGCATAATGTTCCATTGTGTGTCTGTGCTGTTCACCACCACCACCCTGCCCTCCATTCCCCCTCCCTCACCCCATGTTGGACTTTGAGACTAGTTTCAACTGTCATCATTATGAAGAACTCGATAGTGAACTGGTATTCTGGGCGACTTCCTTGGGACAGATTTCCAGAAATGAAATTCCTGGGTCCACTAGCAAGGACGTTTTTAAAGCTCTTGGCTGGGTGGAAACTAATGGCCTTTTCAAAGAAGCGGTGCCGTTTATTTTTGCCACCACTAGCAGACTGGCATTTTCAACACAGAACTTCGCTAAATAGAAACAATCTCGGATAATCCAAAGAAGATGGAAAAGGTTTTCTGACTGTAGGTGTCAGATGCCAGGGTAATTTTCCCCAACCCCCAAGGACTGGAATCATACTTCTTGGCCGCCGCCGCCCTCCCCCACACTCCCCTCCACCGGCTTTTCTTAGCAGGAGGGGTGGGAGCCGGGGTCTGAGAGAAGTTCCGAGAACAAATCTCGGGAAATCAGGCGCGCTCCCTCCCTCCGGGGTCATTCCTTACCCCAAGTGATCTGAGCCTGGAATCCGCAGACCCAATAGTTCTATGTAAACGAACGGGTGGAGATGAGGGTGTGGGGTGGGAGGGGCGGGGATTCCCACTCTTTCCTGGCTTCTCAAAGGGGCCCTCGCTCTAGCAGAGTAGGACATCCCGGTTCAGTCTGCCCACCCCCGAGGGCCGCCCTTGGAGGCTTCTTTTGGCAGGTACAGCTGATGGCTGCGGGCCCAGCCCACGTGGGGCGTGCGTGTCCCCAACATCTCACCCCGCAAGCATGAGAACCACGAAACCCTGGGGAATCCAGGAGGCCGGGGCGTGGCCTGGAAGCCGGGGGCGGAGCTGGAATGATGTCGTCACGGCCCCGCCCCCAGACGGTTCTCTCCTCCCCGCGCGCTGCGTTCTCGCCAAGTCCTCACCTGAAGGGACAGGTGTGCGCGTCTCGCATCGGAGGCCGACCCGCGAGTGTCAGGTGAGCATCGGCAGGAGCCCCTCTGGGAGGCTGGGAGGAGGGTCCGGGGTGGGGGTCCTCACTCCACGGAGAGGGGACCCCGGTGAGTCAAAGCCGGCTAGTCAAAGAGAAGGAGCTGACTGGGGCTGTGGAGGTACTGGTTGCTCCCCGAACTCCTACCGCGTCTCTTGGTTATAGTCACGTTGTCCCGAATATATAGGCTTTGGAAGGATTTGAAGGAGAGGAAATGGAAGAGGAAACTGTAGGTTTCCAAATATTTCAACCACAAATTTATTATGTTCTTACATGATATCTTTTCTTCCTTCTAAAAGTTATATGCACTGGTTGACTATTTGGCAAATGGAGAAAAGTAGGAAAGAGCTCACCCATGGTACAAACAAAACCACTGCGATATTTGGGTGTATTTCCTTTCGGTCTTTCCTATGCACAATCGTTTTAGTATAATTAGATCATATTGTATTTTCCCCCTCTTAACATTGTGTCATAAGCATTTTCTTGTGTTGTTCTTAGTCATTCGTGTATGTGTAATCATTATTTTTAATGGCTGCATAATGTTACATGCGAGGGATGGGCCATAGTTGGGATCCATTCTGAACATTTAGAGGAAGGATTTAGGGGGAAGACAAGAAGGTGTAAGTGTAATAGAAAAAACATGGACTCTGGGTCATGCAGGCCAAGACTGCCACCTCCAACAGTGAGAGCTTGGGAATGATCTTTGCTCTCCCTAAGCCTCGATTTTCACATCTGAGAAATGGCTACACAGAGTTACTCCCCCAGGGTGGTTGTGCGGATTAAGTGAGCTAATATATGTTGAAAGGCCTCCCCAACCCACTCTGATTCTGGCAGAAAAAGGGTGTTTGTAATCTCTGTCTTCATCCTGTCAGGCTGATTTCTAATGCTCTGTTTTGGGTTTTGGGTCTCCTACAGCAGACTCACTGCACCAGGGCAGGGCCCACCCCCAGGCCAGACTGGGCCGGATGGGGCTCTGCTCCTTGTCACTGAAGTGCCGATTATTGCACCTACACTCAGGTACCAGGCTCTGGGCTACAGGCTTTCTATATACATCATATCTTCTACTCCACCTGAAGTGAGCGTTATTGCCACCGCCACTTCTGAGATGAGGAAATTGAGGAAAGGTTCTACAAACTCACCTAGCCACATGGCCCAGAAATAGCTGATTAAGGATTTGAACCTAGCTTGTTGAAGCAGGGTCTCTATCTCCACAGCCAATGGATCACTTAGTGGACTTCCTGGGTACAGGTACCTACTTTGGAGACAGCTACGTTAGTGTTCCCCAGAATCCCCTGGGAGCTTCCAGAGTGAGCGAGCAGACTGTTGATGTCCAGAGTGAGTGGGACGCATTCAGTGGGGGCCTCAGACACGTGGGCAGGTCTCAGGTGGCACTGACTGAAGGAGACAAAGGCAGATCGGGGCACAGTCCCCAAGGCAGGGTGAGGCTCGGGGTGGATCTCGAAGGGTAAATGGGAGTCTTTCAGAGCCTTTATGAACATTAGGTCAGATTCTCTTAAACTCACTCAGCCTCAGGTTTCTGCCTGTAAAACAGGTGGGGTGATCTCCAGCTCATAGGATTGTCGTAGAATTAAACAAGATCCGATGGTAAATGCCTGGTGCAGTGCCTGGTATGTTGTCTGTCTGATAAATACTAGTTAGCTAGTTCTCTTCTCTTCCCTTCCATGTGCAAAACTCAAAGCCCTTCTGAGCAAAACCAGTGGATCAGTCCCGTATCAGGTGCTTGGGATTAGAGACCCTGCCTGCCTCCACCTTCTTCTTCGGCTTTCTCCCCCAGGGAGGAAAATTCTGGGTGCCCTTTGACTAGTCTTCCAGAGTAGCCCCCTCACCCCAAAATGCCTGAGGCTCTTACCATAGTGCATTTGTTTACTCAGGCCGTCCCTCTCCACCCTCCAAATCTACCCACCTTTTCAAGCCCTGCCTTCCCCCACCCTCCCCAGGGGCAACTCAAATTTCTCCATAGGAGGCACTTGGGGGGCCAGTCTGATTAGAAGGGAGTTCAGGAACTTGTCTGGATACTGTTTTTGCGCAGCACTTCATGTAAGGCGAAGAAGACCCCAGTTGTGCATCTCATAGAACGCCCGGGGAGAGGGTGAGAGGGATGGCTTGCCACCCCTTGGTGCCTCCATTGACTCCAGGCCACATGGATCTGTCTACGGCCACTCACTGTTTAGCATGTTCTTTCCAGCACTGGTAATATATCCTTTTTTTTTTTTTTCCTGGTGTGTACTTAGCCTCCCCAAGCAGATCATCACCTCCTAGCAAGTAGGGTCCAGGGTGGATCTCTCAGGCCCTGCGAGGAATAGGCATCAGGAGATGTTTGTGGACAGACATGTGATGTAGCGAGGAGATGATGAATCTCACCAACTATGCTGAGTTGAGAAGTGTTGTTGTGGGAATTGGGATTATTAGCCGTGGCAATCACCCTAATTCCCGTGGCCCAGCTAATGAGTAGTTGTGTCCTGGGAATGGCGTTCTTTGGATTCCCACAGGATAGAAGGAGCACGTTTTGAAGAGAGTTGGCAGCAGTGCAGACAGGGAGGTTGTGCTGAGCAGAGGGTACAGGTGAGCCCAGAGGGGCAATGGGGTGACAGGCCAAGTTGAAGAAAGGAGGCAGATGGGCGGGGAGGGTGCTGGAGGCAGGTGATGTGGCCCTTTGGTGATGCTGGGGTATTTTTAGTGCTCCCTGTGCCTGTGGGACATGTGACAGGTGTTCCTAGCTCATCTGGGAGTTGATTTCCCCTAGGAAGACCAGAGGCTTAGGGAATGCTGAGGGAGGGTCTGCCCCAACTGAGGGAGTGGGCTGAGAGCCCACTGTGAGACCCAGCGGATGGAGTGGGGAGGAGTCACAGGCCTGTCTTGAGGGAAGGCTGTCAGGTACCATTTGGCCCAAGCATGGAAAGTGCTAGGCCCTGTCTCCACCCGCCATGACCACACACCCGCAGCAGAATTCATTCATTGCACAAATATTAGGGGGCATTTATTACCAATCGGGCACCCACAGGAGCACTTATAGGAGGGTTTCTTTCTCTTGGACCTATGTTCAAGGTCATTAAAAATAAATGAGTTAATGTTTTCAGCCTATAGTAAGTGCCATAAAAAAAAAAAAAAAAGGCAGGGTGATCCAGTAGCGGGGGACAGAGAGGGGAAGGGGGCCTACCTAAGATTGTGTGGTCAGAGACAGTATCTCTGAGAAGGTGACTTTTGAGTTGTGACTTGAACCATGAGTAGGAGGCAGCCATCGACGACGTGGGGGGAGGTAATTCTAGGCAGAAGGACAGGCAAGTGCAAAGGCCCTGGGGTATGATGACATGGAAGAAGACTGGGAGGAAGTGAGGGTTGAGATGAGGTCTGAGAGGCAGGTAGGAGCCAGATCATTGCAGGCCTGGGAAAGAACGTGGATTTCATGCTAAGGACCGAGGGAACTGCTGGTGCATTTTCGGTAGCAGAGGGTCGTGATCTCACCAGTTAACAGACCTCTGTAGCATCCGAGTGAAAGACACACATGGTGAGAGGTGGCTATGTTCAGAATATTGTTGGGAGACAGAGCTGAAGGGAAGTGCACATGGTTTGAACATATGGGGCGTGGAGGAGAGAACCATTTCCCACTGAGCCCAGATATATGTGACCTCGGGATCTTTCTCAACAGAGTACCCTGGACATGGAGCATATAGGCCATTCCCCATCCAGTTAAGCCCTCAGTTTACAGATGGGAGACTAAAGAAAGAGCTTTAGAGGTCTCTTTGTCCAGCCTCCCAGAGAGGGGCTGTGAATTCTCAAAGTTCCCTTGGAAATTCAGTGACTGAGCTGGCACTCCAACTCAGCCTCCTGGCCCCTGGTCCAGGCCTCTTACTACCCTGCCCTGCTGCTTCTCCACTGGAGATGGAGGAGGAGGGAGGAGACCCACTTCTGGGGAATGATTTGACCAGACATGACGATGTGGTGAGGTCACCCGGAAGAAGCATCTGAGAGCAGTGGAGTCTGGAGAGGCCGGGGCCAAGGCGCCGATGGGAGACAGGGCGCTGCCCTGGAAGCAGGCAGAGGTGGGTGGAACGTCATGGAAGGAGCTGGGGGCAAGGAGCTGAGGCCTTGATGGGTTACGAGGATGCCCCAAGCCAGCATCTTTAGGCTGGCAGACCTGGGGGAACCTCTCAGAGCAGAGCCCACGTGGGCCACTCACAAGTAGCAGCTGAGAAGATGAAAGCCCCAGAGAAACTTCCTGCAGGGCACTCCTGGAGCCAAGACCACGGGAAGACAGAGGGTGGGGAAGGCCAGTGGCTCACCTGGTCCATCCAGGTTTGCAAACCTCCAACCCACCCCACTTCGAAAGGGCTGGTAGAGGCCCCTCCAGGGGAAGGGAAAGCAAGGAAAGCAGAAGGTGGAGACACAGCCTGCGGTGCCAGGAGTCCAAGAAAGGGGGCCTGAATTTCACCCCCTCCGTGTTCCTCAGAGCAGTAATAGGATCTATATCTTCCTGGTACTCAGAGCTTCTTCTGGGCTAAGCTGTTTTTGTGCATGATCATCTATATGATCCCCTTTACAAATGAGGCTCAGAGAGTTTAAGAAACTTTTCTAGGGTCACACAGTTAAACAGTGGCGGAATCATTCAAAGGCAGCTTCATAACCACCGCAGGCTACTGTCTAGGGTTCCCTCTGTGACCTTGAGCAAGGCTCCCTGGGTCTAAGTCCTTCTTCCTATAAAATCATGGAATTAGAATAAATGAGCCCCATGGGCCCTTGTGGCTTTTGACTAGGGCCCAGAATTGCTCCTCTAGTAGAGGGGCTCAGGAGTCTGATCGAAGGGGCCAGGGACTTGTCTCAGAACTATGTTCTCCACTAGCCTGAGTGAAATGGTTGAGGGCGCGGGCTCTGCCAGGCCACTCTCGCCACTGAGGGTGGATGTAAGGGTTGAATGATTCAATGCAGGT
>NW_011888797.1:11297867-11302135 GCF_000151845.1 Pteropus vampyrus | reverse complement strand
CTGGAGAGGCCGGGGCCAAGGCGCCGATGGGAGACAGGGCGCTGCCCTGGAAGCAGGCAGAGGTGGGTGGAACGTCATGGAAGGAGCTGGGGGCAAGGAGCTGAGGCCTTGATGGGTTACGAGGATGCCCCAAGCCAGCATCTTTAGGCTGGCAGGCCTGGGGGAACCTCTCAGAGCAGAGCCCACGTGGGCCACTCACAAGTAGCAGCTGAGAAGATGAAAGCCCCAGAGAAACTTCCTGCAGGGCACTCCTGGAGCCAAGACCACGGGAAGACAGAGGGTGGGGAAGGCCAGTGGCTCACCTGGTCCATCCAGGTTTGCAAACCTCCAACCCACCCCACTTCGAAAGGGCTGGTAGAGGCCCCTCCAGGGGAAGGGAAAGCAAGGAAAGCAGAAGGTGGAGACACAGCCTGCGGTGCCAGGAGTCCAAGAAAGGGGGCCTGAATTTCACCCCCTCCGTGTTCCTCAGAGCAGTAATAGGATCTATATCTTCCTGGTACTCAGAGCTTCTTCTGGGCTAAGCTGTTTTTGTGCATGATCATCTATATGATCCCCTTTACAAATGAGGCTCAGAGAGTTTAAGAAACTTTTCTAGGGTCACACAGTTAAACAGTGGCGGAATCATTCAAAGGCAGCTTCATAACCACCGCAGGCTACTGTCTAGGGTTCCCTCTGTGACCTTGAGCAAGGCTCCCTGGGTCTAAGTCCTTCTTCCTATAAAATCATGGAATTAGAATAAATGAGCCCCATGGGCCCTTGTGGCTTTTGACTAGGGCCCAGAATTGCTCCTCTAGTAGAGGGGCTCAGGAGTCTGATCGAAGGGGCCAGGGACTTGTCTCAGAACTATGTTCTCCACTAGCCTGAGTGAAATGGTTGAGGGCGCGGGCTCTGCCAGGCCACTCTCGCCACTGAGGGTGGATGTAAGGGTTGAATGATTCAATGCAGGTCATGTGTCTCATAGAAGGCCTGGCACACAGTAGGTATTTCATTAAATGATAGCTCTTAATGTTCTGTCAAAGAGAGTGGAGGCTGGTCCTTCACAGTCCATCCACCCACTCATTTAGCTCATATTTATTGAATACCACCTAAGTGCCAGACACTATTCTTGATACTGGTGACACAGCGGTGCCACCAAATAGCAATAACTCTCTGCTTTCATGCAACTTACATTCTAGTGAGAACTCGGACTCCTCCCCCCAAAATTCAAATAAGTATCTTGTAAAATACTTATTTAGATAGTGTGATAAGTACAAGGAAAAAAAATGAGGCCGAGAAGGGAGCAGGCAGTGCCTTGGGGGGAGGGGGGTTGGCCTCTCTGTGAAGGTGACTTGAGAGTCAAGATCTGAGGGAGGAAATGAGCCATGAGATATCTGAGGGAAAAGCACAGCGGGCAGTGGGAACAGCCAGGGCTAAGACCCTGAAGCTGGAGGACAGCCTTGGGGAGTAGATTGTGCAGAGCCCATTTAAGGACTGTCCCTGATGTGTAGTAAATCCAAGGTGCCCAGGTCGCGACTCAGGCTGCAGATCCCTTTGGGAGGACTGAAATCTTTCTCCCCATCACTGGCTTCCTGTGTCATATCCTCACGATGTGACAGTTCCAGGGTTGTCCTTGAGGTCCCCAGCCCAGGGGTGCCAAGGAAACAGGTACGAAATGTCAAATTGGAAAGATGCTGAGGGACCAATTCTCCTGATGCCTTGCAGAGCAACTAAACCCCGGGGAGGGACCCACATGAGCTGGACTTCACTGACAACTACTGTTCCAGGCCTAATTGTATCTTCCGGGCGGGTGTGTAGGAAGGGGGCTAGGGGGACTCAAGCTGGCCACACACTAGGGCTTAAAGTTGGGAGTTAAGTCCCAGAAGGAATCACTGAGAACCTAGCCTCGAGAGAAGTCAGGCTGCTAGAACTCAGTAGAATTTCTTTCTCTTTGGAACTGCCTTAATTCCTCTGCTGCCTTTTGTGTCACCTTTCGTTCCTCCTTAGATCTGAGCCGCAGAGCTCTTTAGAAGGTTGGTCTTTGAGGGGAGTAGGAAGGAGATGAATTTGGGCCCACAAATAGCTAATCAGGAATGAGATGTGGGGAGCATCCTTCTAAGGGAGACGGTGGGTAGGGACAGCAGGGAGGAGTGGGTCTTAAGACTGTTTAGCCCGGGGAACTGACCAGGATCTTTAACCTGGGGGGCAGTGGTTACAAGCTCTGGAATGAGGAGGGGAGCATGTGACAAGACTGGGAAGGTTAATGTGTGTCTGTAGGCAAGCACAGTTAGGAGTCTCAGATTCCTTGTCTAAACCAAGGGAAAGAAAAGAGTAGGATTTAATCTGTTATTGTTTGAGAGGATTAAATAAGATAACTGCCTCTACCTATGCCAGGTGATCAGTCGGTGCTGGAGAAGTGCCTAGTCCCTTCCTGGAGAGAGAAGGCCTGTAACTGGGAAGCCAGACCCAGGTTGGAAGGTTGGGGCGGTGAGGAAGGAGGACGCAGGGGTACATTCCACCTCTGCTCAGTGGTGCCAGGGTCTCTGTGCTTGGGCACCGCGTCTCACTTTAGGAGACTGTGCGGCCATGAAGAGGGCTGGCATCCCTGGACACTGGAAACAGAGCCCCAGGAGCCAGCGTTGGTGAGATTGGGACGAAAACATGACAAAAGGAAGGGCACTGGCAGCAAAGTGCGGTGGCTGGCCTCGAGGACCTCCAGGGGGTGAAGGAAGTCATAAAAACCAGGAAGACAAGCTGATGCGAGGAAACAAGATGGGGCCCTTGGGCTGTGACTGAGGAAGGTGGCTGCTTCCCAGGCCGGGTGTGAGTTTGGGCTCAGAGTTGCCAGTCCTCCCAGTGCTTTAAGAGAAGTGGGGAATGTGAACCTGTGATATGAAATCTCATTTTAAAACATCGGGAACCAATTAACAAAACAAAAGAAATATCAAAAAACACCAATGCCGGCCAAGCAAAGCCCACCACCTTGGCCGGTGACCACCTGCTCCATCAAAGGTGGCGCTGAGGGCAGGTCTCCAGCGGACTACTGCAGACCTCCTGGGAGAAAGCTGGTCCTCATTCTCCTGCTCTTGGAAACAAAATCCTGATAGACTCGTGGTCCCCGGGACCATTGGGAGAACAGAGCCATCTTGGTATGTTGCGTGGTTCTAGGCAAACCCCTTACTCATCTGGACCACAGTTTCCTGCTTTGGGACAGACAGTCTGGTCTGTGGGGTCCCCACTGGTCTGGGCAATGGGTGACTAAGTCCCTCAGGCTTGAGGGAAGATATGGTTATTATGGAAGTAACTCTTCCCAGCACCCATGCTTCCGGGACTGGATGCAGCGCACTTGGCGTTTTGTATGCCCAATCACAGTTGTGTGTCGGAATGGATGTGTGTCATCATTTGGAGCTTTGCACAGTCCAGTGTAAATTCCATCGTTTTAATAACTCTGCCCTGGAAACTTTCATGGCTACTCTGGAAGCCGGTAGGAAGCCTTAATTAATTCTCCTTGTGACCTGGGCGGAGGGGTCCTTCCCGATTTGTAGATATGGCAGCCCAAGCCCAGAACTCTGGACCCTGACTCAAGCAAGCGTCGGTGCCAAGGCAGTGTGTGGGGTCTCTCATTAAACGAGTGAGAACAGGGGTAGGGTTTGAGAGTCGGCTCTGTGCCCATCGCAGTTTGAGCTGCTGGGAGAGGGCAGAGGGAGAAGAAACAGTTCTTTGCCTTTGATTTTTCCATGGGGCGAGAGTGTAGCTGAGCCCCGGCGACCTCTCTGGGCCTTTTGTCAGCGTCCTTCCGCCCCGGGGCTGTCCCGTCAAATCTTTCGCTGGTGAATCAACCTGGCCTCTGGTCTCTGCAGCACTCAGAGCCGGAAGTCGAAGTGAGCCCGAACTCTCTAAACATTCTCCTTTTTCCAGCAACGCAGTACCCACCGGCCTTCGGAGGGGCCGCTGCCACTCCGAGAGAACCCGGCTGGGGGGATGGAGGGGCGAGAGGAGGCTTTGGGTCTAGAACACCCCCGCTTTTTGTGCGCCCTCCTCCTCCTCACCCCCACCTGTTTTGTTTTTTGTTTTTCCACCTGTGCCCCAGACTGGAGCAGGGTGTCAGTGTCTGTGCGTGCTCCCTAGCCCCACCCGAAGGCCGAGTTCCCGCGAGGCGCTCCTCGTGCAGCTGGGGGACCGTGTTTCCCGACTGCGGTCCCCCAACGTCCCCGAGAGCGGAAGGCGCGGGCCCTTTAAATCCTCCGGGGCGGCGGCGGCGGGCCGGGGATGACATCAGCGGGCGGGCCCGG
>NW_011888797.1:11286128-11297452 GCF_000151845.1 Pteropus vampyrus | reverse complement strand
CGGCAGCCCCCCGAGCAGCGGCCCGGCACCGGCGCCTTCCCTGCAGGGTAAATATTGGGGGGCCGGGGTCTCGCGGAGGGGCGCAAACCCAGGGGGAAACGGGGATCCCTCCGCCTCTTTGTTTTTGCGCGAGAGGGAAGGGAGGGGAGGGGAGGGCAGACACCCGCACGCTCGTTCGCACTCGGGGACGGGGGAGGGGGCCGGTCCGGGCGCCGCCCGCTCGCCCCGGCGAGGACAAAGGCGCGGCTGGGGCCGAAGAGGAGGAGGAGGAGAGGGGGGGGTGACTATTATTTTGCAGGCTCGCCGGGGGGAGGCCCCCCCAAGTCCGGCCCCCCTTCCCCTCCCCCAGCCGGACCCTTGAAGGCCCCAGCCGGCTGAGGCGGACACCCCCGGGCTGTGATTCGGCGACCTCAAGGGAGGGGGTCCGGGGCTGGGTACTGAGGGCACCAGACACTTGATTTGAGCTTCTCGGCAAAACCCTCGGCTTCTGTCTGTCTGTTTCACCGGACAATCAGCAGTGGCTCCCCACCTCCCCTCCTGGCTCCGTGCTCCAGACCTGGGGGTCAGCAACGCTGCTCCCTCATGTTGCACGGGGGGGGGGCTTGGGGGTCCTGAGGTGAGGGGGTGTGTGGTCACCCAGCCACTGATTCTGTTTTCCTTTGTGGAGAGAAAGAAAGGGGTGGGGGTTATTTATCAAATCGGATTCTCGCATTTCTGCGTGTGAAAAATCCATGTTTTGCAAGTCTCTGTGGAACGTAAAACTCTGTCAGGGTATCTCTAGAGAGAGGATTCCCAGGCTCCTCTTCACACCCAAACTCAAAGTGGGGTGAGCCCCCCTCCCCAACTTTCCCTTAGTTTCCTTGCGTATTTTATTCTTGGCCGCAGCCTCTCTCAGAGAGAAGGACCTGGGGAAAGAGGAAGGGGATCCACAGTGTCTAAGTTGCACCCCAAAATACCCGTGTTTGGGGGCTTCTTTGCCTCCGTGTCTCGGATGCCCCTCCAATTTTTATTTTAGTGGTCCAGTGACAAGGGCCCAGGCCGAGGCCAGGGGTGGAGGCCGAGAGTGAGGAAACTGTCCCCGTGCCGTGTTGCTTGGTAGTTTGTCTAGTTTTAACCAGCTGAAACTCCGGAGTCTTCATGTCGGCCTTTTTTTTTTTTTTTTTTTAAATACTTTGTTTCTCTCCCCCCTCCCCCACCATGGGAGAAGCAGCAAAGAACTGGAGAGCCTCTCCCATTCCTTACTGAGTCCTTTCTCCTCTGGCAGCTTTTGGGGGACAGTGCTGGGACAGTCTAGGCTTTCCCTGGGGTCTGGGTGGCCAGGAAAAAAGCAGTCTTGGTTTCCTGTAGGGTGGATGGTTGGCACACCCTCTCTTACCCCCTTCCCTGCGGGCAGCCCGGTGAGTGGGGAGGGGCTGGGGTTCATGTGCAGTGTATTTATGTAAGACACCCAGACGGAGGGCACGGGTATTTATATAACCCGGCGTGGGTATTTATGTAATATAGGATGCGGGTGTATTTATGTTCCTTTCCGAACCTGCGGCTTCCCGGCTGCCATGTGTGGTTTCTGAATTGGCGTTGGCGGAGCGCAGACTGGGGGGGTGTTTGTGTGTGTGTACACACCCGCGCCGCCCCCCCCCCCGCCCCCACCGCCCCAGCGGGGCTCACGGTGTGTGTCTGCTTGCTCGCTTTTTTGGAGTGTACACAGGGAATGGTGTGGATGCGAGGTGCGTGGCGTGTGAGTTTCCTGCAAATGTGGAGCGTTCGGCCGGCAGCCCAGGCACCTCAGCTGAGACCGGCCAGGCGTGTGGGCAGAGGCCCTTGGTTGAGCGCCCAGAGTTTGGCCAGCCCTCGGGTGGAGGCTACTTCCTTGTGGCCATTGGGGAAGGGCTAGTGGCAGCTCCCTGGGAACCAGGTCCTGGGCCTGGATGTCTGTCCTGGGCAGTTCTTGGTGCTGGGCAGAGAGCTGTAGCCTGCCTGTCTGTGGACGTCTCTCACTGCCCCTCCCAGGTGGGTCTGGCTTTGGGGGCTAGCGCTCCACATGGAGAAGGAGCAGAACCTCTGTGCCTAGCAGAGCTGCTTTTCCATCTTCCTCTTTGCCTTCCAGCTTTGGCGTGAAATAAGTCCTCTTTGTGAGGGTTTGAGGCCGCTAGGTGGTATGGCAGGTACCCCATGTGGGTCCTAGGTGAGGAGGCTGCCACCAACTTGCTGCTGGGGGCTGTGGGGCAGGAGGCATGGCCTCGCTGGCCTGAGTGCCCCCATCTACAGATGGAGGCCCCTCTTGATAGGCTTCTATGCTGGTTTTCTTATAAACACTCCGAGGTCTTAGGGGTCCCTCCTTCCTCTTCCTATTTCATAGTCCATTGTTCACTATCTCTCCACAGCAGAAACTGCCCCCTGGCCATTGAGTTTCCTCCTCTGCTGGCCAGGACCCCAGAGTGCCCAGACCTTTGCCCCAGGCCAGAGCCAAGGGTTCTGTACCAGGGACCCAGATGTCCCATAGGCTTGGGCACCCAGGTTGGGGCACAGGCGGTAAGGAAGCTGTTCAGATCAGCACCTCTCTCTCAGCCTTCTGCCCCAAACCTCTCCTCCCACCCCTCAGAAGCTGGAGGCTAAAAACCTGGCTTGGGTCCCCTCAGTCGTTCAGTTGCCTCTTAGAAGACCCTCCTAAGGGTCCTAGGCTTGAAGGAATCCAGTCCCCAAACAGTCCGTCCAAAGAAATATGTGCAGGTCAGCGGGTATGAGGTTCTCGGTGTCGCGAGGGTGGGAGAGGGTGACAGCTGGAAGGCGGAAGGAGGTGACCGTCCTGCAGGGCGCGCCCGGACTGGCAGGGTCTGGCCACTGGGAAGACCAGGCCAGGCTGTGGCCGCCTGGCCTCCAGTTCTTGGCGCTAGAAGCCCGGGCTGGGGATGGAGCCAGGGCAACCCTGTAATTTCTGAGTCTTAAAGGGGTTGAGGAGCTCCTTAGGGACCGTCTGTTCAACTTGTCCTCCTATCCCTGGAGGTTGGAACTTTCTGGTGGTTGCCATGGTAGCACCCCCAGGATGATCAGCTCCTGCGTCCCGCTCCCCATCACCTCCTTTGTCCTTGATTTTCCTTTCAAGGTTTTGCCCCATTGTGACTGGCCTGCTCCTGAGAGGCTCCTGTTGGGGGGTCCCTGAGTGAGGGTCCTCCAGAGTTTCCTCCTGGGCCTCATCTCCAGTTCCACCTCTGTCTGGCTCTGCTGACACCTGTTTTCGCCTCAGCCTTGCTCACATGTGGAGGCTCTCGGGCCACCTGACACTTGATTGCCCTCAGGCAAAGCGAGGCCCGCATTTCTCTCTGGACAGTGGGAGGGATAATGTGGGTCTCCCAGTTCCTGGCGGCTCTGCCTGGCCTTTGGTGGGGGAGGGGTGGGGTCCAGCAGGCCCGCCTCCCTTCCCTGCTCCTCTGACCCTAGTGTTTCTGCTTCCCTCTGCAGCCAGCGTGAACCATGGAGCTCCGTGTGGGGAACAAGTACCGCCTGGGCCGGAAGATCGGGAGTGGGTCCTTTGGAGATATCTACCTGGGTAAGTGTCCCTGGCTCTAACTCGGTGGTCCTGGAGCCCCTGGAACAGCCTTCGGGACAAAGAGGAGAAAAAATGCCAGGATTGTAGGCTCTGAAGTCAGAAGTTGACCCTGGAGCTGTAGTGGCATGTTCTGGTCATTTTGTCCCTAGGGCCATCGCAGATGGAGAGGGAAGCTGCAGACTGGAGTGAGGCAGGCTCAGGGCTTCCTCACACAGGGGCTTCCTGCTTGCCGCAGGCTGGCAGAGGAGAATAGTTAGGTCTGGTTCTAGCTGTAGATGCTGTAGGTCTCCACTCCCGCTGAGCGTGGGAAAGCCCAGGCTGGGGGAGCCCCTTGTCTCTTGCCTCCTGGGAGAAAAATGCTGGTGGACAAACAGGTCTGGGCTACTACATGCTCCAGCTAGGCCCCCTTCCTGTGGTCTGGCCTCCTGGAATTTAGCCCAGGCAGGCTTCAGAATGACGCAGGCTCCCCCAGTAACCTCGAGGGAAGCAAGGGTCTTAGCTTTTAGGATAGCTCTCTCCGGATGTGCTTCCTGTTGAAAGTATGAGTTTGCTCTCATTTTGTTATTTTAAACAAATCAGGGACATCTCGCTCCTGTCCTTGCCCCTGCCCCGGGAATAAAGAGGCTTGTGCCTTCAAATGCCACTTTTTCAGCTGCCCAAAGGGCATAGTCAGTGTCACAGCCCTTCCTTTGCTAGTCCACAGGGGAGATATTGTGTTGGTAATGGTCAGTTGGAGTTGTTAGAGCAAGGTGGCCAGCCCCTGGGCCTATCCTCACTCCTGTCCCTGTGTCCTTGGAAAGTAAATAAATTCTGTTCTGGGCAGAGAAGACCGACAGGTCGGTGTGCCGTGCTCATTGATTCAGAACTTTGTGGGGAGGGGTCTCTGCCCTTTTGGATATGAACTCCGCTAGTCAGTGAGCCACCCCTTCTCCCATCAGAGGGGACAGAGAGGGGCTGCATACAGTCTCTGAGCACATACTCGGTGCTGGGCATGTGAACATGGTCTCCCCTCACAGCAGTTTCAAGAGATGGTACCATACTATCCCCACTTCACACATCAAGAAGCAGGAGCATCATGGTCAACTTGGCCCCTAGGGTTTCTCTTGAAAGCTAGAAAAAGCAGCTTTTATACCGACAGCCCTCTGTATGAGAGACTGTAGAAGACAGAACGTGGGAAGTAGACATCAGAGAGACATCAGTGTTCCCATCTAGAAGGTTTGTGTGATGATGCCTGGCTGACCTAGGGCTGTCGTGAGGCACAAATGACATGAGTAAGCATCGTGAACTGTAAAGTGCCAGCCGGATGTGCAGTTCATTGCTGAGCGCCTAGTAGCTCATCTTCCTCTGTAAACACTGCTGGAGCTCAGGTTAGAAGTGAGGAACGGTGCAGCTTGGCGCTGCCTGCAAGGTTTTCTCTGACTCCCAGCTCCTTCGGGGTGCACAGGCCTTGGGTTGCGTCCACCTTCTCTTCCAGCATGTGGCTTGCCCGGAGTGGGTGTTTAGTGAAGGCCTCTCAAAATACGAACGAGGAAATGGGGGCTGTCACGTGCAAAGGCATACGAAGTGGCCTCATTTAGGGCAGGATAGAAGGAGGTTGAGATTGGGGACAGGTCCAGGTTCCGGTCTCCAGTCTCCTTCTCATCTGCTGTAAGACCTGGAATAAGTCACTTTCTCTCTCTCAGCCTCGGCATTCTCACCTGTGAAACGGGGTACCCATCTCCTTACTGTTTGTGAAATTGGGGTGAGTGTAAAGGACCCTCTTATGGAGGCTCCTGGACTCAAGACTGAAGCCTCGAGCCACCTGCTTGAGGGCAGAGGGCATGGAGAGGCAGTTTGGGGCACAGACACACACCGGCTCCTAGACAGCACCCAGTCCAGGGCCTTCTTTTTGCAGAAGGGAAACTGAGGCCCATAGATGGGGAGGGGCAACCCAAGGTCACTCAGAAAGTCAGTGTCCCTGGTCCATGTGGCCGGAACTCCCTGGGCGCGGGACTTCTTGTTTATCAAGTAGTCATCTAATTCATTTTAGGAATTAGGGCCAGATTTACTCCTCTCATACAGGCTCTGGAGTAGGTTCTGCCAGGGTTTGGTGTGCCCTTGATTTGCCGGCCTTAGCTTGCTCATCTGTAAAATGGGGGCGTGGAGACTCCAAGGTGGTGAGAAACAATTGGATCACAGCGTGCAAAACCCCACAGGCTTGGCCCGCTAGTAGTGCTTTTATACTGTGTCCCCCTCAACCCTCCCTCTTAGCTGGGATTCGCTACTGTCAAAGGATCTGGGTCTTTTGGGGCTTGAGTGGAGGGAGGGAGCCCATTCTCCTCTGGCCGTCCAGCCTTTGCTGGGTATGTGGGCCTTGGGGGCCCTGGCCCGACTCAGTGTCCTGCCAGCTTCTTCCTAGGCCCACGTCTTGCTGGCGTGGGGGTGGTGGTGATTGTATGGCCTCCCTGGCTGGCCCTGCTTGGCTCCCTTTGTTCAAAGCTCTGGCTATATTCTTGTCGCTGGTGCCAGTGCCAGGGCCCGACTCCAGATGGCCTCTGCAGGTGGGGCTGGGTGCAGTCTCCAGGCCCTGCTTTCCAAGATCAACTGAAAGCCCAGCGTGGATGTGGCTTCGAGGCCCACAGCTCCTCTTCGGGCCTCCTCTCCCTCCTGGTGGCATCATAAGGGACACCAGGAGAGCGGGGCCAGCTTTGTTCGGGCCTCAGATGGCCTGCACAGAGTCTAGAGTGGCCAAGCCTGTGCCCACTCTGCCAGCCACTGGCCGTGTGTCCTTGGGAACTGCCTAGACCTCTTAATCTCTGGTCCTTGGTTCTAAATGGGGGGTTGGGGGGGAATGGTGCTCCCCACGAGGTGGTTGTAGGGGTGCTTCATCTCCCACCTCCAGGTTCCTGATTGTGTCCATGTGTCTGTGTGGGTGTCCAGCCCCCACGTGCAGCTGGTCATCCATCTCTCCTAGAACTACACAAGGTCCCAGACCCTCTAGGGCTGGCCAGGTCCAAGCCCTTCTCTGTGTCCAAGTTTATTTTCCAGACTGGCCCATCCCCACACAGAACCCCTGTATCTAAGTGATGGGTCACCTCTACGTCCCCTGCCCTGGCACTTTTCACTTAGTCACAGAGAGCCGTGGTTCCTCCCACAGAAGGTGAGCTGAGCTCCTCCGGGCAGAGCTGCTTCATCTGGTCCAGGACTCGGTGTGTGTCTGTTGCTTGAATGAATGAGATGCCAGGGAATTGGAATAGAGAGGGGGGAAAAAGCAGAGGCTTGGGGGCTAGGTTTCAAATCCTGGCTCTCCCCCAGCCAGTTCTGTGTGACCTCGGGCCAGTTACTCAACCTTTCTGAGCCTCACTCAGCAGTTGTGAGAATTAAGGGAGATCAGAGAAAAGGCTGACAGCTTCCCGGTAGAATTCAGAGGCAGCAAGGGGTCTGGTGGGACCCATTAGGGGAGGCAGCTGTGACAGGTGTCCAGCATTTGGTGGGGGTCAGAAGACTTTGCCTAACATTTTGGGTCCTTGTCCCAGGGAAGTTTTGTGGCATTTAGTCATTGACCTTTGGTGTCTCGGTTTTCACATGTGTGGAACAGAGCTACAAAGCGGCCCTTGCAGGATAGCATAAGGGTTCAGGGGTGTAAAGGGCTCCTCTGCCCTCCACCTTATCTCCGGGAAGGGCTCTCTCCCCAGCCCTTCTCCTCCCTGCACACGTCTGCTGATTGTGAGTGCGGAAGACCCTGCCCCACCTGGGCAGGGGGCCACCATCAGCTCTTGTCTGTGGCAACAGCCTTGGGTCCCCCCTGTCCCCCTCTAGTCCACTCCAGTCCTTTCATCATGGGTCTCAACAAGGAGAGGAGGGGATTTTGTCCCACAAGCGACATTTGACAAGGTCTGGAGACACTTGATGTTTGAGCTCAGGAAAGGGGAGTACTACTGGCAGCCAGCGGGTAGAAGTCAGGGATGCTGCTAAACACCCTGCAGCTCCCAAGACAGCACCCCCCGCCCCCCGCCGCTCCCCGCCACAATACATCATCAGCGGGGCGGGGGGCTGAGAAACCCTGTGATCTGGCATCTGTTCCTGGCCCCCGAGTCTCAAGCTGAAGGCCAGGGTCCTCGCTCGGCACCTGAGACCCTTCCGCTCTCTCCCCTGCTCCCCAACTCCACTGTCATCTTCAGCTATCACTCAGGGTTAACTGTACCCCGCTCTCGTTGGGACTTTGCATGTGCTGTCACAGCTGTCTGGCACAGTCCTGCTCGGGCCCCAGGAGCCCCTGCAGCCTCCCCTCAAGGAGGCTCACCTTTCCTGCCACGTACTGATGCCTTCTTCCTTTCCTTCAACTGACCTGCTTACTGTCAGGACGCCTCGAGCTCATCTCTGAAGCACAGGGGTTGGTACTTGTCATCAAACCTAATGTTCCTTGGGCACTCACTGTGTGCCAGGCATACTGCTAAGCCTGTTGACACCTCCAAACACCCTAATGAGCTAGGTACTGTCATCCCTGGTTTACAGATAGGGTGCCTGGGACTCAGAGGGGTAAATTGACTTGATTGGGTCCCTTGGTTAGGAGGTGGCAGAATCAGGTGGCACCCTGCTCTCGTGTGGGTGGGGAGAGGGGGCACGGCCAGCGGACTGCATTCAGTTAGCCCCAGCTCCTCTCCGTGCCACGTCCTCGCTGTCTCCCGGGGACGTGTGTGGCTCTCCCCAGGGATGTTGATGTGTCAGAAGCACTTTACAGTCTGTAAAGCACTTTCCCTCCCATTGCTCACTGGATTTAGTAATCTACTTTTTAAATTTAAGTTTTATTTTATGTGGCTCAAGAGCGAAAACACACAAAACCAAAAACCAAAACACAAGAACATGTTACGTGGAAGAAGCCAGTCACAAAAGATCACATAGTGTATGATTCAGTTTCTATGAAATGTCCAGAACAGACACATCTCCAGAGACAGAAAGTAGATTAGTGGTTGCCTAGAGCTGGGGGGGTTGGAGGAAGATGCGGAGTGACTACTAACGGTACGGGTATTTGGGGATGATGAAAACTTTCTAAAATTGATTGCGGTGATGATTGCACAACCTCGTGAATGTGCTAAACACCACTGAATTGTACACTTTAAAGGAGTAATTGTATACCGTATGTGAATTACAGCTCAACAAAGGTGTAGGAAAAAATGATAGCGCATAACGTGGTATCCAGTGAGATGTCCTCCCCTCCAGTCCAGATGGGTCCAGTCCTTACTGGTTCTCGTATTTCTTTTCAGTGTTTCTTTATGTAGATAGGACCAAACACAGATACATAGTATTTCTCCACCTCTTTTTTTTTTTTTTAACTGAAAAGAGATACTTAGTGTTCTCTACTTTGCTTTTTCACTTCCTGTATCTTTGAGATCTTTCTACTTCTGCCCAGAGCGGCTTCCTCATTCTTTCTCCATTGTATTCTGTTTTATGGATGGGCCATTCTTTATTTAACCAGTCCCCAGAATGATGGACTTTTGGGTTGTTTCCAGGCTTTTGCTATTGCAAACAGCCTGCCGAGGACTGCCTGGTCCAGGCCCTGTTTTGCACCATGCAAGGGTGTCAAGTAAACTCCAGAGTAGGAGCTGTGTGGTGGCAGGTCGCCCCCTAGCCGGACCACCTAGGGAGGAGTGCCCACTGCCACACAGCCCCATGAGAGGCAGACACGCATGTTATTCTTATGGTGGGGCTTTTGCCAATCATAGGTGAAAAACAGTCTGTCAGGATCATTTTAATTTGCATTTTTCTTAAAAGGAGCTGGAGCATCTTTTCCTATGAGTAAGCCACTTTTGTATTTATGATTTCTTTCTCTGTGGAGTGCTGTTGAGGTTTTTGTCTTTTTCCTACCAATTTATAGGAGCTCGTTATATATTGGCAATAATGATATTAGCTCTTTGCCGCTGAGGAGAGTTACAGTATGTTTTTCTTAGGACTTTGTTTCTGGTGTTTTTGCCATGGAGAAGGGATTCCTTTTCTTGGAGGTGATGAAGCCATTATTTTTTAGTGACTTCTGAATTTTAAGTCCGGGATAAACAGCCTTGCGTACCCCAAAGTTAAAAGACAATGATCCCTTCTAATGTTTCATAATGTTTTTATTTTAAAAAACATCTCATTATTTTTATTAAATGTTGAAGAGATACAAAAGGGTACATATAAAGTATGCGTCAGGCTCCCTTCATACCACCCAGTTGGAGGAGGACATGCCTGTCACCTTGAAAGGCCCCTGGTCACCCACCCCATCCTGTCCTCCGCTCCCCCGTCACAGAGGTAACCATTACGTGATGTTTTAAATTACTCTTTAGTTAAAGAGTTTTATCAATTTATATCCCTAAACTCTCTGTATTTCAGTGTTGTACGTTTTGAAGTTGAGACACAGAAATGTGCTTGCACTCTTGTCTCTCCTTCCTTTTTAAGAAATTGAGGCAGAATTCATATAACATAAAATTAACCATTTTTAAAGTGCACGATTCAGTGGCATTTAGAACGTTCCCAGTGTTGGGCAACCACCATCACTATCTGGTACCAAAACATTTTTATCTTCCCCGCTCTCAGAAATAAACCCTGTACCTGTTAAACAGGTGTAGTCCCTACTTCCCCTTCCCCAAGCCCCCTGACAGCCACCGGCCTACTGTCTTTCTCTATGGATTTGCCTGTTCTGAATATTCCGTGTAACGGAACCATACAGCATTTTGTCCTTTTGTGTCTAGGTTATTCACTTAGCATAATGTTTTTAAGATTCATGGACGTCGCACCATGTATCAGCACGTATTCTCTTCTTGCGGCTTAATAATATTCCCCTACGCGCACAGGCACACGTCCGCTGATGGACGTTTGGGTCGTCTCCTCCAGGCGGCTCTTCTGACCAGTGCAGCTCCTTGCTCTTTCGTCCTCAGGGTTAAGATGCCGGGGGCCCCCCGGCTGTCGCTGGCAGCGGTCATCCACTCCTTGTCACTGCCCTCTGGCATTCCTCTCTGCGACTGCGTCGCCAGTTAGCCATTCCCCTGCTGTTGGACATTTGGGCCCTCGTTGCTGTGTCCATTCGTGTCGTGTCCTCCTGGTGCTCACCTGTGTCTGAGAGCATATACTTGGGAGCTGGCTCGCTCGGTCACGGGTTCACGTGTGTTTGACTTAATCAGTAAATGCCAACCTGGTTTCCAGGTGCTTGGGGCGCCTCACACCCCACCTTTTCTTTTTTATACGCACTTTTGCTCCATTTGCGATTTCTCCTTGTGTGTGGCATGAGCCGTGGTGACGTTTCTTAGCCGGCTGTCCAGTTGTTCCCAGGACATCTATTGCACAGCCCCGTCTTGTCCTCTGCGTTGAGGTTCCAGTTTTATCCTTTCTAAATTCTTCCAGTCGTCCTGTCTTCTGGACTTCCTGTTTTATCTGTGTGCTAAGACAACACTGTTTTCGTTAGCTGTAGCTACAGTCACGCCTGGCCTGAGAAGGAGATGCCCTCTCAGCCTAGCGCCCAGCCCTCCAGCTCGGCCCACTCATTATTATAGCTGGGGAAACTGAGGCAAGATGCAGTTTGGATTTGAGTCTCGTGACTTCCTGAGACGGAGCCTTGCCCTGCCCCAATCTCTCCTCCACATCCAACACCCCACTGACCTCACCTTTCCAGCTTGGTGGCCCCCAATCTCCAGGATACGGTTCCCCTTACATGGCCCATGAGCCTTTTGTGGCCCCGCGCCGTCCCCCCTCGCATCCGGCCTTCTTGCTGCACCAGCCTGTGGTTCTCTGAATTGTCCCTAGTTCCTCATTTCCTTCCCCTTGTATGTGC
>NW_011888797.1:11281143-11283583 GCF_000151845.1 Pteropus vampyrus | reverse complement strand
CCTCCGTGCAGAGCAAAGCCGTCGAGACGACCTGGAGAGTCTGGGCTACGTGCTCATGTACTTCAACCTGGGCTCGCTGCCCTGGCAGGGCCTCAAAGCGGCCACCAAGCGCCAGAAGTACGAGCGGATCAGTGAGAAGAAGATGTCGACGCCCATCGAGGTCCTCTGCAAAGGCTACCCCTGTGAGTAGCCAGGGGAGGTGGTCAGCCTGGGGCCCCCTGAGGCCCTTTCTAAGGGAAAGATGAGGCCACACGGGATCTGTTCCGAGATAACCCTGCCCCTGACACCAGAACATTAATTTTGTGTTCTCTGTCACTGCTTGGGCAGAGCGAGAGGCCTGGTCGTTAACTAGTCAGTATTCCCCGACCCACGTTCCCGTGTCGTCTCTCAGGGGCTGAGTGTTAGGAAAACGAGTCTGTCCTCCTGAGTCTCCTTTACTCTCTTACAAAACACTCCACTTTTGACACTTCTGGTTACCAAATGTGTGGGGTTTTCTCCTCCCTACCCAGCAGTTTTCTGTGACACCAGCTGGATGTCCTCCTGTTTAACTCAATTCTGACACTGTTACCTGGAGATAGTGTCAGATCCCACAGATTAAGGCTCAGTCTCTCAAGACTGTTCCCACCATGCCTCAGAGGTCAGCTGCAAATCCAGGTTACCACCTGTGCTTCTAACCAATTAGCTATAAATCTGAGGTTCCCAGTACCCTCTTCTTGGGTTTGATTAATTCATGGAACTCAGGGCAACACGTTTACCAGTTTATCGAAAGATAATATAAATGATGCAGATTAACAGCCAGATGAAGAGAGACATAGATCTGGGAGGGTCCCAAGTGCAGGAGCTTCTGTCCTCATGGAGTTGGGGTGTGTCACCCTGCTGGTGTGGATATGTTCACCCACCCGGAAGATCTCTAAACTCAATACTATGGGAATTTTTATGGCATTGGGTGCAGGGCTGGAAATTCCAAGGTTCTAATGACGGCTTGGTCTTTCTGGTGACCAGCTCCCATCCAGGAGCCCATCCAGAGTCACCTCATTAGAACAAAAGATGCCCTGGTTCTCTTGCCACTTAGAATTTACAAGCCCTGCATCAGGGATGGGGTCAAAAACCAAACATTGGAAAAAGAGATGTTTTGATCACTTAAGAAATTACAAGGGTTTGAGGAGCTGTGTGTTATATGTTTTCTATTATCTTAATGAGGTCCCTTCCTCTCTTGCTCCTGATTTTCAGAGAAGAAAATGAAAGTCTTCCTGTGGCTCAGGTCATGTCGAGAGTTCCCATCGGGCTTTTAACTGTCCTTTTGAGTTTATGACAGCAATTGATCGCCCATCTCCATGACCTCCAGATCCAGAGTGTTCGACAGGGGCAGGTGAAGAGCCGCGAGCTGGGGTCTTGCAGCACCGGCTTACCGAAACGGGACGCTCGTTCCTTGTTCACAGGTCTTCACTTGCTCTCGACGAGTCTTCAGAGGCTCCGCCCATAGTCAGGCTAGGGTTTCTTCAGCACAGGGAGGGCTGTAGTTCCGTTCTCTCTTCATCTTGCCCCCGTTTAGATCGAAAGTATTCGTAGGGACAGTGGGAGGTTAGGACAGTGCTGGCTGCTGAGGGCCCTGGGCGTGTGGGCCTCACAGTGGCTTCTTCTGTCCTTGTAACTCCCACCAGCTGAGTTCTCAACATACCTCAACTTCTGCCGCTCCCTGCGGTTCGACGACAAGCCCGACTACTCGTACCTGCGCCAGCTCTTCCGCAACCTCTTCCACCGGCAGGGCTTCTCCTACGACTACGTCTTCGACTGGAACATGCTCAAATTCGTGAGTCACCTGCAGGCCAAGGCGGGCTTGGGGGACTGGACAGGGAAGGCCCTGACTCACAAGGCCAAAGTGACCCTGTGGTGGGCGGGGCTCCCCAAAAACGGGAGCTATGAGCTGGACCGTGCTAGTGACCTCACTGGGGTCCCAGAGCCCCTGCGCTCCCCACCCTGCTGTCTCATCGATGCCGACGGTGTGTACCGCCAGGGCCGAGGCAGGGCGCCACCTCCCACCAGAGCCAGGAGAACCTGGCTGGGCCTCCGGTCCCTCCTAGGTGGCCGCAGCCGGGCGTGGCTGGCTCTGGCAGGTCCCCCTGCCGTCTTGCTCGTGGCCTACACCTTCCTACTCCTGGTGTTCTGCACGTCCCAGGTGGCTGCCTTCTCTGCGGCCCCTCTGGCCAGCCTGGACCCATTCAGTGTGGTGTCTTTCTTCCTGGCCGTGGGACCCTGGGCCTTGCTAGGTGGTGGTTCTGTCTCCCTCTTTTAAGAGTCGGGGGTGGGGTGGTGAGAAGCGGTCGTCAGCTGTGCCTGGAGCTCTGGAATCTGAAATCGCATGACTTGTCTCACGTCTCTTCTGGAAAAGGGGGCTTCTTCGAGCCAGGCTCAGCCCTGTGACAGTGAAGCTATTGCACGG
>NW_011888797.1:11269530-11279893 GCF_000151845.1 Pteropus vampyrus | reverse complement strand
GTGCTACGTTGATGGCTCCTTACAGAACCTCTCGTTGGACCATCTGGCCGACAAGATCCTGTCTCAGGTCAAGCCAGGAACACCCTCCCCACCCATTGCTGGGACTCTGACCCCTTCCTGGGGTCCCCTGTGAAGCAGGCCCTGGGGTCTGAAGACGAGCAGCGGCACCAACAGCTTCATCCTACACCGACCTCTGACTTCAAGGCCATCGGACTGGATAAGTGGGCACCTTTGATCTCATCACCACCGTGGTGAGCTCACCTACTCCCTAGCAGAAGCATCTGCAGACCCACGATGGGGACCTTCCACATCTTTCACCTTGAAACCAGGACCTTCCCATACCACACCACGCTGCAGGAAGCCCTAACCAGCACCTGCCAGCAGACTGGACACCATGCTGGGCACCATGGGCTGCAGACTGTTCCGTAGAAAGGATCCCACCCTTGACCGAGAGCTTCCTCCTTGGAGTGGCCACCTTGTAGCATTCAGTATCAGGGCCCTGGAATCTGTGGATGCTTGGAGCCTGCGACTCTGCTCCCAGCACACAGAGCCGCCGTTCTGAGGCCCAGCCGGCCAGCCAGGAAGAAACTCAGCACAGCCAAGGACAGGGGTCCACACCGCATGGGTGGATGCTGGTATGGCTTAGATGTCGGCCTTTGTGTTTTCTTGTGGATAAATAAAAGCCAAGAGATCTCCCTGGTGTGCATTTCTTGAGGCGTCACTTGGGTTGGATGGAAACATGGAGAGTAGCTCCCCCTCTGTCTCGGGGCTAGCCTTGGCCTGAGCCCCCTGGGGTCGCAAAGGGCAGGGGCACCTCTGAGCACATCACGTGGCGTCACTGAGCCTCAGTTTCTCCGCCCAGGGAACGAGTTCCTACTGTCCATAGGAGCTTTCACCAGTGGGTGCTGCAGCTCTGATGGCTCAGGCTTTGCATGGTTCTAGCTGAGTTGCTCTCTGCCAGCCTGTGACTGAGTGGGCAGGCGTGTAGGGGGAAGATCGGAGGTCAGGGGTTAGAGCCCTGGTGGTCCCAGGCCTGCCTGTCTGCCTGAACAGGCTTATGGGTGGGAGGCTGGGGATTTTCATTTCTGGAATGTTCTGCAAAGTCCTCTAGGTGTACAGAGGGCAGGGCAGGACTGGGTGGCAGAGGCCTGAGTTCACATCCCAGCTCTGCCAAGAGCTGTGGCAGGTCACGTGGCCCCAGGCAGGTCACGAGGCCTCTCTGGGCTTCGGTTCCTCACTGGAATTCAGGGATCATTCTGATCCGCAGCCACTGCCTCCCAGAGTTGCTTAAAGGCAAGGGCCACCCCACCCCTATTTCCCAAGGACAGTAGGGCCTTCTCAGCCAGTTCTCCGGGAGAGACTCGGGGTTGCAGAAGACCGCACCCCGCGGCCCATGAACGGGCCCCGACTCAGTCCACAGCTCTCTCCACAGATGCGGCCCCCCTCACGCCAGCCCCCTGCCCTTCCCTGTGGACGACCCCAGGACCAACTAGGTAATGCGGCTGGGCACCGCTCCCATGCCGTGCCCCTCTCTCTGGGCCTTTCCCCTTTCCTCTTGCACTCGGGGTGGCAGTGGCGGGGTGGCAGGGCCCCCAGGGGCTCACGCACCCCTTCTGCTCCAGCTTACCTGCTGGGCATCTTTTTTCCTCAGTGGGGCTTCTATCCCATTCCTTTGCCAGCTCCTCCGTGCTCCCATCCTGAGGCAGGCAGCATATGTGTGGGTCCCCTGGGCCTCCTGGTGGTGGCCCCCACAGCACCAGCCGGAGCCATTGCGAGGTCCAGGGGCAGGGGACGAAAAGCTCTTTGAAAAACTCCCCTGGCTGGGAGGCCTGGTTCAAGTCTAAGCCCGGCCTCAGCTAGCCTTGTCAGTCTCTCTGGGCCTCTGAACACCTGCTCTGCTGGGAAACCTTGTGCTGAGGGCCCCCTGTGTTCAGAGGGGCCCAGGTTGGGAGGGACAAGGTGTGCCCTTGGTCATCCTTAGGGCATTTAGCCCGCCCAGCCCTGACTGGCCCCATGAGACCGAGGCAGGGGGACTGCCCTCTGCCTCTCACATCCAGCTTCCTCCTCCCTTCGGGCAGTTCGTTTCTCTGTACTGTGTGATCGTGGCTCATTTCCAGGCCTCTACAGGCGTCTGCTTTGTGGGAAGGAGGTTGGACCAGAGGGTTTCTGCGATGCCTCGTCCCCAAGATGCGTGCCTTGCTTTCTTCCCTCTGTTCTGCCCTGTAGGGGCGCTGGACCCCGGAGCACCCTAACCTCACAGGGCTAACCAGGTCTCATCTTGCCTCCCCTAGGGTGCAGCCCGGAACCCCGAGGACGTGGACAGGGAGCGGCGAGAGCACGAGCGCGAAGAGAGGATGGGGCAGCTCCGAGGGTCCGCGACCCGAGCCCTGCCCCCCGGCCCGCCCACGGGGGCCACTGCCAACCGGCTACGCAGTGCTGCCGAGCCTGTGGCTTCTACTCCAGCCTCCCGCATCCAGCAAGCTGGTGAGCGGGGACCTCAGGCTGTGAGCTGGGCACCAGGGGGGCCAGGGCGGCCACGCTCCAGACACTGAGGGCGGTTCCCCCTGCCTCACCCTCCAGGCAATACTTCTCCCAGAGCGATCTCACGGGTCGACAGAGAGAGGAAGGTGAGCATGAGGCTACACAGGGGAGCGCCCGCCAATGTTTCGTCCTCCGACCTCACTGGGCGGCAAGAGGTCTCCCGGATTTCAGCCTCACAGGTGAGCTGCCCTCACACCAGCCCCTCCGCGCCTCACAGCTGAGCCAGAGACACCCCTCTCCCACCCCCGGCACGGAATCAGGCCTGGTGGTTCTGTACTTTGCTGTCCACCGATTCTAATGACCTTGGAGCAAGCCCTTTTTGTTGAGTGGAGACTTGGTCTCATTTAATCTGAGGTCTGATTAGCCCTGCAGAGCACAGTCAGAAGTAACTTACCCAAACGAGTGGTAGAGCTGGGATCTGGCCCTCACTGCCAGGGGCCCAGCCCGCGTGGGCCGCAGGGAGCTCCCATGGGAGGCTCATGGTTCCTGCCATCAGTAAGCACCCGCAGGTCCCGGTCAGCACAGGATAGAGGGGTGGGCAGATCCTGTCAGTGGCCTCACTTACGGGCCATGTTTGGACTTGGAACAATGGGAGTGGGGGAATCGGTGGTTGACCAAAGAAGGCGTGCTGGCAGAGGCGGGCAGGAGACCTACTGTGGTCCTGCCTGTGGTGGAGAAGCCTCAGCAGGACAGGCTGGGAGCTGGGCATCCCTTGGCCAGACTCGTGTGTGGCCTGGAACAACTGCTTTGCCTGCCTGGGCACTGTTCTTATCTACATTCTAGGGTCACTAGATCACACAGCCCTTCCTTTGGCTCAAGGGCCTCAGTAGGGGTGGGGTGGAGCTCCCCAGTGGGGAGGACCTTGCCACGCTGCTACTGCTGGCAGCTTATGCCCCTCCCCATGTCTCTGCCTTCCCTCTCGAAGACGAGCGTGCCGTTTGACCACCTTGGGAAGTGAGAAGGAGCCACCGTTGGACCAGTATTTGCTTAGGTGAGTTGGTGCCCACTGCCGACGCAGCCCAGCCAGGTCTAGAGACACCTGTGCTCCGGGAGGAGTCCAGTGTGTGTTGTAAAGGGATGCGGAGTGTGGCCATGGTACCAGGGACCCTGGAACGAAGATGTTCAAGGGAGTTTAATAAAACCTTGGAGCCTGCCCGACTCAGGGTCAGGGCCTCCTCTGAGCAGGCCTAGCCCACACCGTTAATTTCTGCTGGAAACCTCTTTCTCTGTCCGTCAGCCAATCCTCCATACCACACCCCTTTGCCTTAACATCTTCTGGAAAGTTGGTTTCTAGCAGAGACTGAGCCCAGATGGTTGGGTGGGGAGGGCACACCCTGACCTCCCTGGGACTTCAGCTCTATCTCAGCCTCTGGGCTGTTAAACTCTTAATTCAAAGCACTGAGAACAGGGCCACGTGCTTAGGCGTTTATCTGTGTCAAAGAGCGCCCTTGGCCTCCAAAGTCCAGGAGAGGCCCTCTGGCTAGCACGAGCCTCATGGGACTTCCATGGCTACAGAAGGCCTTGAAATGGCGTATAGCGGCTCTCCACTCTAGGGCCGGCTTAGGGAAGGGGAGGTGGCAGGGGGTTCTTTGGGGGCGTATAGGGGAAAGTCTGAGCTCCCTGGGAACGTATGCCCATGACAGGCCTCACACCAGCAGAAATTCATTGCACAGATAGAGGAGGGCCATAAAGCCCAGGTGCCCTTTGTCAGACCTCAGGCCCGGAAACCAGC
The DNA here is from genome assembly GCF_000151845.1 of Pteropus vampyrus. Lineage (NCBI taxonomy): Eukaryota > Metazoa > Chordata > Mammalia > Chiroptera > Pteropodidae > Pteropus > Pteropus vampyrus. Next base: position 11,275,620 of record NW_011888797.1, on the reverse strand, counting down.
CCGTCCATGGCAGATGTGTGACCGTGGTGGCTGCTTACCAAGAGGACAGAGGAAGGAGAGAGATTGTGTCCTTCCTGTGAGAATGGAGCACCTGCGTGCCCCAGAGGGGGACCAGCTCAAAGGCTTGGAGACAGGAAGACAGGAGCCAAGGAGGGTCTGGCAGATGGGTGGCCAGAGGCAGATGTGCCCCTAATCTGTCTTTCTCCCGTTTTTAGTGTCTTCACTGTATTTTCTTTTAAAAATCAACAAGAAGATGGGGAAGAAAACCACTCAAAAGAACAAAAAAGAGAAAAAAACCCAGCACAAAACCGACGATGGATTTTGTTTCTTTGATTTTTTTTTTTTTCCCAACTGCAAGAAGATGGGATGCCCTCAGCACCGAGGATTATTGTCCCTTTGCGTTTCCTGCTGCCCACAACCTTCAGGCTGCCAAAGGCTCCCCAGACATGGGGCTCCATGTGCCAGACGCCGAGGCCCTGACCCAGCTGACGCTGACACTGGCTGGGAGGGGAACATCTCAGCCTCGAGGGTCCTCCGGTGCCATCAGGAGGTGGCTTGAGCAGCTCGGGGAATGGCTTGATGGTCTGGTTGGTTGGAGGCAGGTCCCACTAGGTTCTGGAGCCTCAGAACCACAGGAGACACGCACAGCCCCCAACCCCCTGAAATGAAGGTGGCCGACTTTCTGCGTGGGCTTTTTCTAGTGTCCCCCTGAGCGTTTGGGTCCCTCTTGCCTTTTCACAGAGACCTTAAGGAGTGGGTGGTGAGGTGATGGGGGCCGAGATTCCTTGTGCGCGTGCGTGTGTGTATGTATGTGACCTGTATCCCAGGACAACAGGGACCGGCGCCATCTGCCAGGCTGAATTTCTGTTCTTATCCCCGACAAGGACATGGGGTGGACAGTGACCTCCATGTTCCTCAAGAAGGGCACAGAGGGTCCTTGCCACCATCGACCCCTCAGATTGTCGTCAGCCTGTGGCAGCTCTGTCCCCCTATCCTGGTCTTAGGGCAGAATCCGTGCATACTACTCCCAGAAAGCATCGGGCTCCTGGGTTATAAATGAATTCCCTGGTCCTGACTCTCCCCTGGGGCCGCCCCTCCCTGCATCCCGCCTCTCTGAGGAGCCTGGGTCAGGGCTGGGTACCACATTTATCCATCCCTCCCAGTTAACACCTGTTTTTACTTTTGTTTGTTTTCTCTGTGTGTGTATTTCCTAATTTATTTACCTCTGTTTCCCCTATTTTCTTTCTTTTTTTTTTTTAATTAAAGAGCAAAGCTTTTTATTACTTTGTAATTTAAAAAAACTGAAAAAAAAATACTGAAGAACTTTGGGGGGAATTTTGTACTTTTTTCCTGTGTAAATATTGGACTTTTTTGAGCTTTATTGTGGTTGTTAATTTGAAGTAATAAAGTAGAAAAGAATAAAGTGACATGGGCAGCCTTCAGTCCACCTCTTTGCCCTGGGGTTTTGTCCCCAGCAGACCTGGGAGCCAGTTTGGGGATTGAGCCAGTGCTTCAGAAACTGCAAATCAGCTGGGGCAGATTCTGAGCCAGGAGGGTTGGGCTGGGGCCAGAGAGTCGTCTGCATCCTAATGAGCTCCAGGGGCTGCCGCAGCCCAGGACCACGCAGAATAGGAAGGTTCCAAATGCTCTTCACGACGCTTGTCTTATCCACATAAGAGCTCTGAGTTAGGACCATTCATCTTTCTGCTTTCAGATTGGGAAACCGTACAGAGGTAAAATAGCTTGCCCAAGGTCACAGCTCTGGTGGCAGGACTAGGATTTGAACCCCATCGTTGACCAAGGAGCACTGGAGTTGGGTTCCAGTGGTGACTGTGCCACAGGCGACCCTGGGCAGTTCCTTCAGCCAAGCCTTGAGAAAGGATCCGCCCTCAGCTTGGCCTGCCTTTGTCTCACCAATTTATAAAAGTTTATCAGCCTGCATGTATCCAACCGGGTTTACTTTCCTACTTCTCATTAGCCTGGGGAGGTGGTGGAGGCCTCTGAGAGGTTCACCTGGGGCATTTCAAAGCGCTGGGCATAGCTCAAAATCCCTGTGGTTAAGGGCCCTTCCAATACTGGCATTTGAAGACCCTGTGCCCCCACAGCCTGGCTCAGCCCTGGTAAAGGGTCTCCTTTTGGCCCTCCACGTGAGGGCCAGGCAAAGGCAGGTCTTTATTCATAACCATCAGAGATGAGGGTGTTCACTCAAAGTTAAGAAATCCCAGAGGACCCTGAACTGTAGGCAATGAGTCTCAGGGAGACCTACCTAGTGTGGGGTGACCATAGAGTTTGATCCCGAGCCCCTTCGAGATCAAGTGAGAAGTCACCGACTAACTATGGGCTAATCCTTAAAAATCTATCTTTTGTAGTAAAAATCTTAGTTCCTAATAACACTAATGTGTTTACTTGTTTGCTGTGTCCTGCAGTAAGTTTCAAAATTACAATTTTAGTATTACTACTAAAAGTAAACCTGTGAAGTTAAAGAATTTCTAAGGGTTATTATTATTTTTTGTCTTTAGACTATATCTCACTACGCATGTACTGTCAGAGTACAGTGCCCAGAAGTAACAATATAATTCTTCTCTCTGTGGTTTGCATTGCTTTTAATGATGAGTGAGTGTCCCCCGCCTTTTCGGTTTCATTTTATTTTTCGGAGATTACATATATGAAAAAGTTGGAATCGCTGCCAGCTCTCATCTCCACGGTTCCCACCCACCATCCGCACTGGTTCTGGCTTCTTCCTGTGTTTCTTATTCGGGGAACTAATGTATATGGGAGGGGGTGGTGGCTGACAGCCTCTGAGGAAGTGACATTTAAGCTGAGGCCAAGGGGTGACCAGGACACATCAACCAAGCAATTGGTTTATTTTTAATAAATCTGCCAAACAAGCGCCAGGAAATTTTGCTTAGATTAGAGGGGGCAACCATGGCACCTGGTGAGTCATTTTCATAGATGCAATGAACAAACATTGGCTGGGTTTGTGTGGGTGCCAGGGGTGCCAGATGTCGGGCAGAGTGGAGCGGAGTGCAGGGGCGAGGAATGGGGAGCACAGGGCTGGAGTCCCGAGGGCCAGCTCAGCCCCTATGACCCTGGGCATGGACTGGGGCTCAGTTATCTCCTCTGTGAAGTAGGGGTGGTGATACCTGCTTTAGGGGGTTGTAGGCTGAATTCATTGAGAGCTCACTGTGCCTGGCCTTGTTCCCAACCCTCTGCTTAGAACAACCCTATAAGGTAGATGTATTACGATGTCCGTTTTATAGATGAGGACACGGGCTCAGAGAAGACTGCCTGGCTCCACAGCCCCATGAATGCTCAATAGTGGTAACCATATATTTAAAAAAAAATTTTTTTAAGTTACAGTTGACATTCAATATTATATTAGTTTCAGGTGTGCAACATAGTGATTAGACATTTATATACCTTACAAAGTGATCACTGATAAGTCTAGTACCCATCTGACACCAACCATAGTTATTGTAAAATTATTGACTATGTTCCCTATGCTGTACTTTACATCCCTGTGACTATTTCGTGACCGCCAATTTGTACTTAATCCTTTCTCCTTTTTTAACTACATATTTCAAACACAAGGTGTAACCTTGGTTTCCAAGGGCTCACAGCCTAGTCATAGAAGAGACAGACTGGCAAATGGTTCATCCTGATCCAGAGTCCAGTGTGAGATACCCAGTGTGGACTCGGGCAAAGCAGAGAGGTTGTTTCAAGGATCTTTGACCTGAGCAGAGTTTGGAGGAGGGCAGTCATTCCCAGCAGAGGAAACAGCATGTACAAAGGTCCAGAAGCATGAAGTAGCTCGATATATCTAGAGAGTTTCAAGTACAGAGTAGGAGGGAGGAGCATCCGAGGCTGGAGGAGGCAGAGGCCAGATCCAACTTACCTGACTTCCATCTTTCCAGCATCTGCACTGTGGAGAACCTTTGATTAGGGGAGAGGGCACATGGATGTGAACTTGAGGAATGCGAATTGGCGACAGTGGGTGGGGAGACTGGGAGAAGGAGAAAGGAGGCAGGGAGGAGGGTTAGGGAGCTATGGTCACAACACAGAGGCATCCAGAGGCGAGGATGACTGCCCGGAACACAGTGTGTTCTGAGCCCGCTGAGTGAGAGGGAGGAGTCGGGAGGCTCTGACGTGTCCAGCCTGGACGTCTGGCAGCATAGTAAGGGGAGTGGTGCTTAGTTCCAGACCCAGCGTGGGTGGCCGGAGGGAGGAGCAGAGCTGGGAGGGCGGGGCACCAGGGAGGAGGGCGTGAGCAGCGGGCTTAAAGGGTAAGGATGGCAAAAAAAATCAGGTCTCTGCTGACCATTTTGCCCTATTTTTTTTAAATTGAGGTATAATTTAGAAAAATGCGCACCTCTTAAGTGTACAGCTCTACAGCTTTTCACTTGTTTCTATACACCTGTGTAATCACCACCCGATGAAGATATAGGCTACTGTCAATGTTACAGCAAGTTTCCTCACACCCCTTCCCATGCGATATTCCCCCCATACACACAAGGGACATCACTCTTCTAAATCCTATCAACAGGTGACCTTTTGACTCTAGGGGAGAAGAATCAGCAGGAGGTGAGAAGGGAGGCAGTGGGCACGGGAGATTGACAGGAAGAGGAAGGTCTGAGTGGGGACACGTCCTTGGAGTCGACTGGTGGGAGATCAAAGAGGTCTGCAAGAGTTTGGAGGCCAGAGAACCCTCGAGGAGGGGGATTAATGACTGGACAGCAGAAGGTTTGAAGGAGGGAGGGGAGGGGCACAGGGAGAACTTTGGGACAAAAGGAAGGTCTAGGCTTCCTCTGAACTTGGTTCAGTCACTTCCCCCGTGCTCCTCATCACCTGTAGAAACACAAGCCCCTCATGTCACCAGGCTGCTCCCTCTTAGGCAGTGGCATCCCCTCTCAATTCCTGCCTGCATGTTGATGCACCCCTGAGGCCAGCTCCAGTGGGGCCCCCAGCATAGTTTTAGCAAAGGGGAAAGCCTTCTACTCCAATATCCTTTCTCCCTTTCCCTTCCCCTATTCATGCTCTATTTCAGAAACAGATATGGGAATAGTAGCTAAGAATGTTGAGCCCCCACATCACCTCCTCCTTTCCAGAGCCTCCAGCACAGGCGCCCCCAGGAACACATCTAATCACTCAGAGAAGTAAACACATTCCAAGCTCCAGCCTCACGCTACCCAATCCCCAGACAGCTACCATTCTCGTTCCAGCCACACTTCTCTGGGGCCCTGTTTCCCTGCCAACATGTGGGTTGGTGAGGGAGAAGGGGTCTGGTGTGCAGAATAAATGTTGCCATGGTGACACCTTCATCCCTCCTTTTCCTCCGACTTGCTCCCTGCCTCTTCTTTCACCCTAGCCTCAAGGTACCAACAACATCTCTCTCTGTCCTCCCAACTGTCCCACGTGAGGCCACATCCCATAGCCGATTGAGGTTCAGGAAGCTGCATATCCAGAGCTTGGCTTCACCGAGGCTGCTCTGCCCATGCAGGAGAGGCTGATGATATGGGGGAACAGTCCAGCCAGCATCTGGGGGAGGGGTCCCAGAGGTCCCAGCTCCAGGGCACTGCCCCTTTAAGGAGGACCCACTAGGGACCCCCACCACGGATCACTGCAGACAATAACTTGGGCTCCTGCAGGCTCCCAGAGAATGACATCTCAGGTAATTATGCCTCCCAAGGCCTTTCATCCCAGCATCTTCAAAGTACCTGTGATTAAGGTGCGGCTCCTTTGAAGTCATCCCACTCAGGTTTACCGAGTCACTGCAACTCTGAGACTGGGACTCCCAGGCCTTTTGCTTCCTCCTCCCCTCCCCGCCCCTCCCCTCCTCCCTCTCATTAAAGCCTCTCTGAGAGACCCTGGCCCCTGCCCCACCACCAGTCCCCTGCATGCCCCAGACCTGAGATCCGTCTCCTTTCTCCCATGCCAGTGCTCCAGGATAGTGGGTGCCAGTGCTCCAGGATAGTGGGTGCAAACTGGGATTCTGTAAAGAACCCGAGACATGTTCCTAGTGATTCCTAGTGACTCCAAGGAAACTGGCAGTAAGCCCCTTTCTTTGGCCTGTTTTCACTTGCTTGCTTGTTC
>NW_011888797.1:11264480-11268450 GCF_000151845.1 Pteropus vampyrus | reverse complement strand
TCTGCCTACCACATCATGCTGCATCTGCAGGGCACCTGGCCAGGGCTCTCTCAGCGTCCTTGGGACAAGTGGGAGACACAGAGGCTGCAGGTAAATGAATCTGGAGAGCTCTGGACTCTGGGCCACCCGTCAGCTGGCACTGGTGAGGCCTTGACTCTTTCTTCTGCCCTCCCCTGCCAGATGCTAATAGTGGATTTTAGATCCCAAGAGAATCTAACTTGGTCCCTACCTTCGAGAGGCCCTCAGTCTGGGTGGGGAGACAGATGCATTCAGATGAATTATGATATACAGTGAGAAGAAAACAGAAGGGAACAATAAATCATTTTTAAAAATAACTTCCAAGGAAATTATTCTTTTTCTTATTTTATAAAAACTAATTATTCTTTTTCTTATTTGGAAAATATTGCAAAACACATTTTTGGAAAATACAGAGAAATGAAGGTTGAGGGGGAGAGAGGGTAACCAATATTCATAATCCTGTCACTTAGGAGAACCCACAGTTAACAATTTGTTATATTTCCTTTCAATCTTTCTTCTAAGCTTTTTTTTTTTTTAATAGAGTTTAGACCAGGCTGTCACTGCAAATTTATTACTGCCTTTTTTTACTCGATATTATTCTCAATCATTTCCCCATGTTATATAAAGAGGCTATTTTAATAATTACACAATATGCCATTGTATGGATCTACCATAATTTACTGAACTATTCTTTGATGAGTTTCAGATTATTTCCATTTGAGGGGGGACGGGTTAGGGAGAAACGAATTAAAACAGAATCGGGCAGGGGACATTGGTGGGGGGGATTAGGGAGGAACAAAAAATGATATCTGATTTTGTGTTTGAAGGAAGACCAGCTATTTGCTGGAGGTGGGAAAGGGATTCCTCCTTTAATAGTCATCATACAGGTGGAAAGGTAACAGAACAGGTAGGCTGGAGAGTTGTTATAATTGTCTAGAAGTAAGGGAACCTGAACTAGGGACAGTGGCCCCAGGGCATGGAGAGGGGACCAATGTGAGTGGCATCTTTGAGCCTGGATGGATGTGCAGTTGCTTGGGCTGAGCAAGGAGAAAGCAGGGCAGATGTTTATTTTCATTTTGGAAAGCCTGGGAGAGAGGATGAGGAAAGGCAAGGAGCAACCAACCAGGGGTCCCGTTGCCATCTGTGGACCTGCCATGTGCTCAGGCCAGGTCACTTTCTGTCTTTGAGTCTCTTTTTGGCCTACAAGCCTAAAAATACTCACCATCTGCCTCTGCCCCCACCAGCCTGGGGCCTCGCTAAGTTGAGACCCAAGCACGTTCTTGATAGGCAGGGGCTAAGAACATGCATTTGGGTGCAGTTTGGCCTGACTGCTCTGGAGGAGACAGTGGATGTCGGATTCTGTCTGGTTCGTGAGCTTTCTATGCTAAGCACAAGCAACCCTGAGAGTTGAGACTTTGCTCTGGAGGGGTTCTCGTGTAAGGAAGGAGAGCTAGGAAGTCATCCACAAATGATTGCCAAGCATTTGATGATAAGCCTTGGTCGGTGTGTTGGGATAGCCTTGAGCAGCTTCCCACATGGGGCTGGGAAAGAATTTTTCTATAGGACTCTTTCTAGAGGATCTTTGTGCATGTTACAGATAATTTTGGAGCATGTTCTCTATGCCAGCTCTTGTAGTAAGTACTGGGATTATATCAGAAAACGAAAACGACAAAAACCTTAGTTCTCATAGAGTTTAAGTTTGACTGGCGGAAGACAAAATTAAGTGATATGATAGAGATTAATGATATGAGAAAAAAACAGCATGGAGTGGGGGGAATCAGGACAGCATGTGAGGGGTGGTTAGGGCGGGCCTCAAGGAGTGGAGAACATTTGAGCAAACCCTGAAGAAGATGAAGAAGGGACCAATATCTGAAGGAACAGCAATCCCAGCAGAGGGACACAGGTAGTGCTAAGGATTGGAAGCTGAGTGTGCTCGGCTTGTTCTGGGAATAGCAAGGGCTTAGTGTGGAAGGAAAGAAGCAGAGGAGATAAGATCAGACATGCCTGCTTGGGTAGAAGGTCAGACCAAGCGAGACTTTGCAGAGACTTTGGCTTTTCTCGGAGTGAAATGGGGAGCCAATGGAGGGGTTTGAGCAAAGAAGTGTCATGTTCTGACTCAGGTAAAAGAATCCCTCCTGCTCCTTTATTGACAAAGACTGGGGCAGGGGACAAGGCTAGAAAAAAAGAAATGGGTTAGGAGAACCTTGCAATAATCCTGGTCAGGTTGAGGTGCTATAGCAAAGTACCAAAGACTGGGTGGCTTATGGACAACAGAAATTTATTTCCGATAGTTCTGGAGGCTGGAAGTTTGAGATCAGAGTGCCGGCATGGTTGGGTTCTGGGGACACCGCTCTTTGGGATTACACACTGCCGACTCATAGCCTCTGTGGATGAAAAAGGGGTTCCACGGAAAGTTTCCTCATAGGGTGATCTGATCATAAATTCCTAACCGGGCAGTTTGAGTGGGTTGTCAGCTGCAGGCATGTCACTGCTTTAGCAAAAGGTTTATCTTTGCCTCGAGCAAGCCCTGTCTGTTGTTTTCATCCCTCCGGGTTAACACCCCTTTGAAATAAACCTAACCACCCTCAAGAGAGCACCTAATCTTAACTATCCTGTAATCCAAACCCCGCCTCGCTTTCTCTCACCTTCATGTAATCTTTATTACATTCCCTCCTTAATTTCAAATGCATAAAAGAAACTGTAAAACTGTCATGCTCTGGACCATTTGAGATCTCGCTTCCTGGCAATTGTCAGTTTGGGCTCCAATAAACTCTTATAAAAAGTTCTCTACAGGTTGGGCGCCACACATGCCGGAAAGAAGGCTCCACCCTATGACCTAATCACCTCCCAAAAGTCCTAATACCATCACATTGGGGGTTAGGATTTCATCATGTGAATTTTGCCCCATAGCAAGAATATTGCAATAATCCTGGGCAGAAACTGGTGGAGAGCGGTAGCAGTGGAAATGAGGTGGAAGAGGTCAGAGGCTAGATATATTTTGCCTGTAGAGCCAATAGAGTTTCCTGATCTGGTGGGGGAGCGGGTGGGAGGAGGGATTCAAGGATGGTTCCAGGAATTCTGGCCTGGGCACTGAAAGGATGGAGTTGCTAACTGCTGTTGAAGGGAGGCGGTGAGGGAGCGTGTCTTGTCTGTGCTCAGGAGAGGAGATGAGTTCTGTTGTGGGCACGTTGACTTCTTATTGGCCCTCAAGTAATAGGTGTTGAGTAAACACCTATTTGGGCTAGGGATAAATTTGGAGATCTTGAACACATCGACGCCAGAAAGTTGCTTGGATTTTATGTTTTTCGGTTAACCTGGGTAAGGTGTGGACTTGGCAAACAGCAATGGGCTATGTGGCTTGAATGGACCTCTGAAAAACTTTGCTAGTTAGGCTGCCTAGGGCGAGATGGGGCAAGAAAGAAGCGCCACTGAGTGGGAAGAAAAGGCCTGTTTCTCTGCTTTGCAATTTCATCTCGCGTAATTGCACACTGAGCACTTCGGTATGCATTCATTTCAAGGTTCTACACGCACCCTTCACTCGACAAATAGCCATGATGTTGTTTTTTCTTCAAAATGGGTCTAGGTGAGGGAAATCAGGGTTTACAGAAGTGAAGCACCAGACAGTGTCTGGAATAGAGCTTAGAGCCCGAGACCCTGTCCTTCCCCCTTCCGAGAAGTTATTTGAAGGGCAGAGTTGAGGGGTCGGATTGAGCCGGGGGAGGCGACTCTTGGCCGGCTTGTTTGCGAGCATCAGGAGAACCTGGGCCACCCACTCCCCTCGATGGCGAGCTGGGGGGTTCGGGACGCGGCCCCTTTAAGGCTACGCGGGTGATCTCAGCCCCGCGTTGGCCGGCCCGCCCTCCCCCGAGGCGCGCTCCAGTGCGCAGGCGCACCGCGGTGGCACATCGCTTGGCTCGGGACGCGCCGGCGGCGGCAAGTCTCCGGGGCTGCG
>NW_011888797.1:11242302-11263270 GCF_000151845.1 Pteropus vampyrus | reverse complement strand
TTCTTCTTGTCAGAGGGTGCTGTGCGTATCAGAACTGGGGCCATGGGGTGGGAGGGTCCCAGCAGCCAGGCCCCAGTGCCCATTTCATCAGGCCTTGGACACGAACACATGATGCTTCTGTATCCAGGTCCTCTCAGGTCAGTGAGGGAATCAAACTTAGAAACAAGTAATCACAAAGATGTGAAAAATATAAAACAATAAAGGGAGTGCAGAGCGGGTTCAGGGCTGGGAGAGGGCACTGTGGCCCCCAGAAGAGACGTGACATGAGAGAACAGCTGAGCTGAAGCCCGAAGGGTGAATGGCATTCGTCTGCTGCTTTGGTCCTTTCCACATGTGTTTTCCTAGTAGATTCTTTCAGCGGTTGTGTGGTATAGAACTTGTTATCCCTGTTCGCAAATGAGGAAACGGAGACTCACTTGTCCGTGGTACATGGCAGGCCCGGACGGAGTCATCCTTGAACCAGGACCTTTCTCTTGCTGCTGTGCCTTGCTGCCTTGTAACTTACTGAGTATCTACTACGTGCCAGGCACCATGCTAGGAGCATAGGAGTCTGAAGATGAATGGGGCCAGTGCCCAGCCTCTAGGGGCTCCTAGTCTGCTGGAGAGATGGACATAGACAGTGACCCCGATCCAGATATGAGGTCCTGATAGCCAGTGTGGATTGAGAAGGCACTGAATTTCCCCCTGAGAACCACGAGCAACCTGGGGCCCCTTCGAGCAGTGCTTGGGATTCTGGATCTGTAGTAAGTTGTTCCCACGTGATGGTGGGTTATACAAGGAACCCCTTCTAAAGCTCTCCAGGTGGGTAGGAAGAAGAGCTTCAAGGCACAATGGATGCCAGTGATCTCGTCCTAGTTTACTTGTGCTGGCCAAGTTCTCCGGCGCTCGGTCTTTTGCCGGGAGGCTGCTTTCTCCCCTCTGCCTTTGAGATTTTGCCCCTGGTTTCTGGTGGGCCAGCCCAGCTCTCTCCTCGAGAGGGGCTCAGTGCTATTTCCAGTCCCTGCTGTGCTCATTTCTCCCCAGAAATTCCCTGGAGTGGAAACAGCCTCTGTAAGGCAGAGCACAGCCCTTCATTGTTTTGAAACCGAGTAACAGCGAATGCCCTTCTGGCTCTGCGGGGCCTTTAGACTGGGGATGTGGCGTGTGAGTTGTGAAGGGCAGCAGCTGCGCCCCGGGAGAGCTCTGTGTGGGGTCTACCGCAGGACCTTTCCAGGCACTGAGTGCTGTATGCAGAAGACCTGTATGCCCGGCACGGTGCTAGGCCTGCGAAGAAAGGCCTCAGTCGTGCATCGTGTGTCGTGTCGTGCCTTCTGAAAGGCCACGATTGGCAGAGGGAGTCCAGAGTGCAGCAGATATGTGCCAGACAGTGCTCTGCTTGTGGTAGAAACAGAGGGCCCTAAAGGGGCTGGAGGACAATAGGAACAACAGTTTGTTTATCAAGCACTTACGGTGTGCCAGGCACAGTGCAAAGTGCTTTCATGGAGTAATGCGTTTCATCCTCCCACCACCCAGTGAGGTGGGAACAGTTACCCTCACGCTTTGCCATGGAGGCAGCCTAGGAGGTTACAGGCAAGGCTGGCTGGTGGAGCTGAGCTTTGAACCAGAGGGTCTGACCTCAGAGCCTGTGTTCTTCCCCCATTAACCCCAGGGTGTCCCAGAAGTCTTCCTAGAAGCACACTGTCCTGTGCTGTGAAGGCTGAGGCTCCTGGAGGAAGAGGAGGGTGTTCTAGGCAGAGGAGCCCCTGGGCAGAAATACCTGGCCTCCCAGGTGTGGCCGTGGTGGGCCTGGGCATGAAAGACCTCTGAAGGCCCAGCTAGGCGTTTGAAATTGACTCCGGTGTGGCCAACAGGGAGCCCTGAAAATTTCATAAATGACATCCTCGGCTGTGCACTACAGGGCTTTATGATCATCTCGCTCCTCCATTCCTGCAGAGAACTCCAAGAGCCGGCCTCCCCCTCCGTCGCGTTCCCCCAGGTCACTGGCATTCTCTTCAGCCCTCGCCGCCTTTCCCTTCTCCTCTTCCAGCAGCTTCTGGTCTTCGCGACCTCGCGTGACCCAGGACAGGCCTCTGGAGCCCACCGTTGCAGCTGGCCTGCCGGCTGGCTGCACATTGGCCCTGCTGCCCTGGAACCCGAGTTCTTCCCGGGTCCCATGGGTCCGCGCTGACTTCTCCTGCCACAGATCTGGAATGGACGTGGGCGGCCCCTTTCCCATTTGAGAGCTGTGGTGGCCGTCCATCATCCATGTGCTCGTGCTCAGCAGCGCTGTAAAGACAGGCAGAGGGGACAGAGCGGGACAGCGGGAGCCGGAGCACAGAGAGCCGGGTTGAACTACTGGATCCCTCGTGGGTTCACTGAGGGGGCGCCTGCCCTACCTGCCTGCTCAGCGGCGTGTCTGGCCGGCAGCAGTTACGCAGCTGCTCTAGTCGCCGTGCTTGGGGCTGAAAGGCTAGGGGGTCTTTTCACAAGACCTCTGCCGAAGCTCAGCTGAGGACAGGTGTGGGAGCTGACGGGTGTAGGATGTGAAGGGAGGAGTTGGGGACGTCTTCTGAACCGGGCGCCTTGGGAGAGGAGGCCAAAAATTCAGGAAAGGGACAAAAATGGCCACTGGTGGCATCAGGAGAGAGGGACATAAGGAGCTAAGCAGTCTGGTGACCTAGAGAGGGGTCTAGGAGATGCAGTTCAAATCCTTGCTCTTTGATTATCCCTTGGCAGGTTGCTTACCAGGTTCTAGTTCCCATTCTTTAAAAATAGGGGGAAAACGATGCAGTTTCCTTCACCTGTAAGATGGGAGTGGTGGTAGTGTGGCTGTCATGCGGCTGTCATGCGACTGTCATGACCTGACATCTGCCTGGAGGTCCGCGCAGCACCTGGCCCATAGTACACGCTCAGTAAACACCGGCTTTTGTTATTACCTTCTGGGCCATTTACTTTATCCAAGAAAGGTGTTTACGCACCTTTGTGCCAGCCACTGTGCAGGGAGCGGCCCTCACCGAGCGGAGTCCAGCTGGGGAGAGAAACAGCAAGCATACGAGCAGTTACAGTTGCCATGGAACGTTAAGACGTTCTTACCTGGGTAAGAGCTTCTCTGAGGAGGTGACATTTAAGTGGTCACCATGAGTAAGGGCGAGGAAGTAGTTTCCAGGCAGAGGGAAGAACACGTACAAAGCAAAGGTCTAAGTTCTTATGTACAAAATTGTTTGACTCTGGGGCTCTGCACCTAGTAGGCTCTCAATACATGTTAATTGAAGTTGATCTTCTCTGCCTCAAAAAGGACAGGAAGGGGAAGAGGTAAAGTGGGAGGGGGCCGCGGAGAGAGGAATTGGGTGGTTGCCACGCTTGGGGTTTGCTCATGTACCCTCCCCATCGTCTCTTCCTCTGCTAAGTAGGATGCAGTGCAGGTCCCTTAACACAGTACAGGTGAGCTACCAGCCTCCTCCACGGGGACTGGTTCTGGGACCCTGCTTTTCCTAAGGGCTGGGGAAGGCGGGGCACAGGCGGAGCCGTGGAGATGCTGGAATTAGGCAGGCGTCACGTTCAGGCGGCATTTGTTCACATTCCTGTTGCTGTTTTAGCGCAGCTGAAACCCTAAGCTTGGGCAGAACACAGAAGGATGACGCGTAGCCTCTGGTTGGTCGTTTTTCCAATCTTAGGTTAGTGATGGCTCAGTGTCTGACATGATGCCTTGCAATGAGTAGGTGCTGAAATAGTTTTTGACTAAACAAAAGAAATAGTTGGATGGGTTAATGTCATTGCCATTCTGGGTAAAGCTGGAAGTATTCTTGAGAAGTGATGGTTATTAAGGCCGATTGGAACAGGATTGTTTATTAGAACTGAGTTTATTATCGGGGCCTACGGGGCATATTAAACAGCCTGTCTGACAGTCTGGGAGTCTCAGGCCTGGGCTGGGAGCAGGAAGCCCCGCAGTCACCCCCTTTTCCTTCTCCTCTGGGGCGGAAACCAGAGAGGGAAGATCCCACCCAGAAAACCTTTGTGCCTAATCTGCGTCACTTCCAGCTCTACCATGTTTTAAAAAGTCACACACAACTGAATGAATATTTAATGGAAAGTTTGCATCGTTGATCTCTGTGTTTCAGCCTTTAGATAACAATAGGCTTCTCTGCTTTTGAGAATAGTAATTGTTGAGTATAGTAAACTTGGAACACAGAACAGATTGGGGAGTAAGAATAAAAATCACCCCAAACTTCACAACGAAGAAATAACCACTACTGAAGCTTAGACATATTTTTTTCCCAGGCATAATCTTATGTCATCTCAAGATGACGGAGTCAGAGAACTCAGATGATGACCTTGAGCGAGTCACTTGCCCTCTAATGAGGCTACTTGTACCCTCTCTGCCCATCTCTTGGGTGCCACAAATCTCAGGCGAGGTCCCAGCTTAGAAAGCCCACCAAAGAGAGGGGCCTGGTTTAGAGAGAGCAAGTCTTCACAGGTACATGGAGATGGATGGAGAAGGTGTTTGTGTGAGTTCTTTTCCAACCTGAAATCTGGTGATCCCCCTGAAGACTCTAGTCACCTTGCTGGGGAGCCATGTCCATGGACCCTTGTACCTATGAGCCATGGGTGGTCCCACCCCAACGCAGCGGGTAGAGTGAGACCTCTGGAAGTTGTTTCATCTCCCTGAAAGGGATTTTCACATCAGAAAGCTCACTCTGGGAGACATGCATGGTTTGGTACTTATATTTTTCTCCTGCTACAATCCTGTGGACAGCCTACACTCTGGGAGGCTCTGTCCTGCTGGCAGGTGGCTAAGAACCTCCACTCTGCTGGGCCGTGCTGTACCCTCTGGGTCATCATTTACAGAAAAGCTTCAAGGGAAAGCTAACTAACTCCAAGGTTGCTGTTGTAGCTGCCGGCAGGGCCTCCTTGTCCACCTCTGGCACCCGTGTTTTTTATTGCATCTAGAATGAACAGAGAATCTGGGATTCCGTCGACAATCATTTTGGGTGCCTGCAAGGCACAATGATAGGTGTTGGTGAAGGGATGTGTGTGAGGATATTAATATTGGCATACTAATTAATAACAAATATCACTGTCCTCACTGGACCTTGTGTAGGGCTTTGCAGTTTGCAAGTTACATTTCACATATATTGTTTCATTTAATTCTCCCAGTGGCCCTGGGACTTTTGAATTATTGCACCTACTTTGTAGAGGGATAGATTGAGCCTCAGAAGAGCGAATTCGAATTTGCCCAAGATCCTGTGGAAGGAAGCGCTAGGTTTTCCGTTTGGAATCGTGTGTCCTTACTGCTCTGAGTGGCCCCCTGGCACGGCAGCGCCCTCAGAGAGCCTACAGTCCCCGCGGATGCAATCACAGCTGAGACTTGGAAAGTGTGTTACTAGAAGACCAGGTCACAGCTGTGGGGGTCCCAGGAGGCCACAGTCTGCTCTGCCTGAAGGGCCAGGGCTCCCTGAGGGAGGGGCCATGGAACTGGGGGCTCTGATGGACAGTGGATGTGGCGGATGGAGAAGAGGGTGAAGAGCTTTTCAGGTAGTGGGACCACCTGAAGCATGCACAGAGGCAGGAGACACAGGTCGGTGAGTCTAGGAGCTGAGGCCGAGTGAGCTGTCCTGGGGTGTTTGGGGTCACAGCTCACTCTAGCAAGAAGAAAGACATCCATACACAAGTGTGCCTGTGGGTTTTAAAGAAATAGGATGTGTAAAAATCTAGATTTACCAAAACAGTGCACAGGTGCTTTACAAAGAAGGGTTGATGCACAGTGCATTGGTTATACAAATTTTAATAGCAACAACCTATTGTATTGAAGCATGATTTGATTTATAGGCGTCCCTGGCCCTCTCAGTCCTTCGGAGCAGGGCGTGGGCTGGGCTTTGGGAAGGCTGGCCAGGGTTCTTCCTCTCGAATGCTGCCTTTGGTTTACCAAGCGGTGTCTCCCACTTGATTGGGGGCCAGTGAATTTCTTTCGTTCACAGTCGTCAGTATTTGGGCCCGATTTTGGGATGCGGGAAGAAGCCCTGCCCTGTTCACTGCATTTACTCAGCTATCCTTACTCACAGGGGGAACACTAGACTTGTCTCTATCCCTTGCCAGCTGTCCACTGGAAGAGCTAGATTTAGGTGGTCATTGCCGTCAGGACGCATGTTGGACATAGCAGTGAATGTCGTGGAGTGTTGAGTGTGTCTTGCATGGCAGTGGTGTCCCTGTAGCTTGTGCCAGGGAAGCAGCAAGAGGTGCTTGTCACTCATTTGAGATGGCTGGACTGGAAACACTCTCACCTCTCCCTGCTCCCCCCCCCACTCCGCCCCCCAGCCCCCCGCCAGGCCTGTCTCCATTGCACACGCAGTGGCCTGCCTACTCCTCCCCTGGGTACTGACACCTTTACCCAGGGAGACCAATTACAGCTGGGTGTTGTGGTGGTGACTCCAGTCACCATCTACCCTTCCACTTGCCCTGGGACCAGGACATCTGTTCTGGGAAGGGCTGAGGGGCTGAGCGGGTCTAGCCCTTCACTTACTGGTGAGGAAGTGCAAGTTCATGGACCAGGGCACTGGGCGAGTAGGGGCAGGTCCAGGACCAGGACCTCCTCCTAACCCGACGTTCTGTCTGTTTAAAACGGAGCTTTTCTCTGCTGCTTCTGCACCTGGGCACTCTTAAAACTACACATTGTCAGTATTTTCCCCAATAATTAGTATTTCTTGGATGAGCGATTTAAATGTATCTTGCCTCTCAAGCGACATTTTCAAAATTGCAGGTGCTTATACACTTTCACACATCTAGGAATTTATCCTACAGATGTGTTAGCCTGTGTACAAAACGACTTATTTGCAAGGTTTGTCATTACTGCCTTATTCGTGATAGGAAAAGATCGCAGGTAACCTAAGTGTCCATCAGTAGGGGCCAGGAACAAATTTTGGTCCCTCCGAACCATGGAATTCTGTGCAGCCATACAAAGTAACCCGAAGACTCCACGTCCAGACACGGGATAACCTCCAAGATGGAGTGCTGTGAGAGGTGCGGGGGCCTGGGCTGCCGCCTTCCGTGTGACAGTAAAGCGCGTTTGATCGTGTTTGTACCCAGGGCCTCTAGGGAGTCACGAGAAGTGGTTGTGTACCTCTGGGATGGGGGCTGGTGCTGAGAGACTGTTCACTAGAGACCCTTTGTACCTTTTGAGTACCGAGTCATATGAATATATTTTTAAAAAATTAATTAAACAAAGACCATAAGAAATGTATACTCACCTGTTGCCCAGTGCAGGAAGGTCAAAGTTCTGGCCTGGCCACCCCCTCAAGGCCCAGGTATCCTGACTCAGGCCCCTGACCACCATCTAATCAAAAATGTGTCCTTGGGTCTCACAAAGGGGACTGGCTATGAGGGTTTGGGCGTTTCTTGGTTAATATGACCCCAGTCCCAGCCCTGGAGAAATGGAGCCGCCCCCCTCGGCCCCTCTGAAACACTCCTGTCAACTGACTTGTCATTTTAAATCCCTGCTGACCTCTGAAACCTAGAGCTTCCCCGCTGACAGCAACATTTAAGTCAGACTCAGCCCTGGGCAGCCCAGGCCCTCTTTCCTGGACCTCTTCTTGAGCCTTGACTGGTTGCTCTTTGCTCTATGTACCTCCTTGACCCTTGACCTCCCACCTCCATGCCTTTGCTCACGTGCCCAGATCCTATCTCCTCTGTTCAAGGCCCAGCTCAGTTTCCACCTCTGCATGGCTCTGTGACCTCCCCCGCTCCTTTATCTTTTCCTCTCTGCTGACACTTAAGCTGATTTACATTGTGTCCTAGGTGTCTGATTCCCACTGGGATGTGGGCTTCTTTGGGGCTAAGTCCACGTCAGGCTCACAACTCCAGATTTGTTAGACTTTTGCCCAGTGGGTGAACGGTGGCTGCCCTCTTCCTGGTGGGATTGGAAGCTGTGGGGGGGCAGAGCCCATCTCACATTTGTGAACCCCAGTGCCTGGCACAGGGTGGGCCCAGCCTCACGGTGGGAAGAACAGTAGTCTCATGCCTGATGCCCCGTGTGCATTCTCCCATGCACCCTCGCGAGGACCCGCGAGGTCCCGCGAGGTCCCGTGGCTGCGACCCCTCTTACAGATGAAGTGGGCAAACATCTTGCCAGGTCACGCAGCAAGAAGTAGAATTTGGACACAGGTCTGGCTGCCTCCAAAGCGTCTGCATTTAATCAGTTTCTTCTACCACTTTCCCCAAGTCACAGGTAATACTGATAGCCCTGGCCCACTCATTACCTGTCCCACTGGCCACGGGCCACCCTGCATTGTTACTCACGTGTGTTTTCTTCCCCACTAGACTATAAACTCTCAGAGATTAGAGTCTTGTCTGAGGTCCCTTTGGACTTAGCACATAGAAGGTGCTCAAAGATACATATTTGTACTTTTAAACTTAACAGGGAGATTTAACTTACTACAGTAAAGGACACTAAGATATACAGTGTGATAGATATTTATGTCTCTGAATACCCTTGCAAACCTAGCAAACTGTCTAGAACATTCCCAGCAGCCCAGAAGGCTCCCTGGGCAGCCTCCTGGTCACCAGCCTTTCAGAGGTAGCCACTTCACACCTCATCACTGTTGACTGGTTGACCTTCCTATAAATGGAATCACAGAGAAAATGCTCTGGCGAGGTTCTCCAGGTCGTGCGTAGTGGTGCTCGCTCTTTCTCACCCCTGCACAGGAGTCCCCTCTTTGCGTATACCCAATATACTCACCCCTTCTCCTGCGGATGGGTTCGGGTTGTGCCCAGCCTTTTGCTGTTATAAATAGGGTTGCTGTGAAGTCTCGTTTTTGTCTGCGGGGCACATGCAGACTCGGGGTGGAAGGCCGGCTTACCCCACTCAGCACGTATCTGCGTGAATGAAATTCAGGTTGGGATTTTTTCATCGAGGCACCCAGGGCAGGAGCCGGGCTTCTTGCTGAAGGGGTCCCAGGGGTCAGGGCAGGTTCAGGGGTCTTGGCTTAAACAACCTGCTCCCACGGGGGAACAGGACTCTTGAGGTTCAGGGTCCTGCATCTGAAGGGGACCGATTTGCGCAGTGGTGGATGACTTTAGCTGGCTGGAAAGGTGGTCAGAGCCCATCTCTTCTCAGTTTGGGAGAAGAGTGAGGTGATCAGAATTTGGCCTGGTGTGTGTTAAGCAAAAGACTTAACGACAAGGCTGAATTAAGTGAGCGCTCCCTGAAGGATGTTGTCCCCTTATGTTCCTGCCCCTACTCCCCTGAGTGAGGGAATGCACGATGGGATGATTTTTCTTTCCTGGCTGACAGATTCGTGGGAACTTGGCCCCAGGAGACAGGGGAGAGAGATGTGGAGCTGCTAGAGAGGCCTGGCTGGTCTGTGTTGGTAGAAGGGGAGGGGAATTGAGCGATGGGACCCTCCCCCTCCTGAGGGCATGTGATCCTTTTTCCAAAGGCTAACCAGGCAGAACTGGCCAGCGGCTGGCAGCTCTTTCCCTCTAATCCCCTCTGGAGAGGGGCCAGGCTGCGGGTTGCTGACCTGCTCTGATGTGGGTCAGCCTCCCCCCAAAGGCAGCCACCCAGAAGTTCCCAGAGGCAGCCAGCCCCGGAGGCAGGAGGCTTGTTGTCCTTCCCAGGCGGCTGAAGAGAGAGCAGAGTGGCTGGCCAGTTCAGATTCACAGCGCCCAAGTCAAATTCTACCCAGAGCCAATATATATGGAAGTATTTCCATGTATAGTAATTAAAAGAGCACAGATCCCTCCTGGGCTGCGTTAATATTCTGGAGACGTGCGTGCGAGCGTGTTGCCAGCTTAGCCCGGCCCGCGGGGGTGTGGCGACTGCCGGAGCGAGCACAAGTCATGGCTGCAGCTCACGAGGGTTTGGATATGAAACTAATGAATGAAAATATGATCTCAGAAGGCTTAGGAAAGAGCAGACAACCAGACAGGACTGGCCTGGGTTTCAGACACTGTTGGGACTGTGTGCTCTCAGCCTGATGGGGGTGAAGTGGCTGCGAAGTAGAATAATCGTAATAGGTAACATGGTGCCAGGCCCTGTTCTCAGTGCTTTCCGATATTAACTTGTTTATTTGTCACAACTCTCAGAGGTACATGTGGCCGCATCCCCATTTTACAGCTGAGGAAGCTAAAGCAAGAAGACAGTTACGTAACTGGCCCACGGACACAAAGCTTGGAAGTGGCAGAGCTGGAAGTCAAGTCTAGGTCGTCCGACTCCAGAGGGCACGGAAATCCGTGGATTTGACGGTACAGCCCGGGCCATGTGAGCGTCTCCATTTACCAGGGAACTGTGGGCAAATGACTTTTGCCCTCCAAGCCTCTGTTTACTCACCTGTAAACCTCACCTGTAAACCGGTGTATTAGTTTCCTGCGGCTGCTGTAACAGATTGCCAGAAACTCAGTTACTTAAAATGCAAATTTATCATCTTCCAGTTTTGAGTTCAGAAGTCCAAAATGTATTTCACTGGGCAAAAATCAAGGTGTCAGCAGGGCCGTGTTCCTTCTGGAGGCTCCAGGGTGGAAACTGATGCCTTGCCTTTTCAGCTTCTAGAGGCCACTTGCATTCTTTGGCTCATGGTCTTTTCCTCCATCTTCAAAGTCAGCCGCTCAGCCTCTTCCAATCTTGTCTCTGCTTCCGTTGTCACCCTGGCTGCTTCTCACTCTCGCCCTCCTGCTTCCCTCTTATAAGGACCCTTGTGATTATATCGGGCCTACCCAGATAATACCCAAGCTAATCTCTTTATCTCTAGACCCTTAATTTAATCATACCTGCAAAGTCCCTTTTGCCATGTAAGAAAATGTCCACCGGTTTGGGGTTTAGCATGTGGACATCTTTGGAGGCCATTATTCAGCCTTTCACATAGGAAATTGGGGGATGGGGAGTGGGCAGGGGCAACAGCAAGGTGTCCCCCGAACATGAAGTGAAAATGAGAATAGCATCTGGGAGAGACAGTGAGATCATGACATACCTGAACTCCAAGGCAGATGTCCGAGTTTAGTGACTACACATAAGTTTGTAGCTTTTCTGGGAAAGGTAGGTACCTTTCGAAGGGGAGTCAGCCCGAAGACACCTTTCCTGGAGAAGGATGGGGGCAGGGTCTGTATTAGGGGAAGTGAGCAGTTGCCTCACTCTGGTCGAATTTTACTCCAGACCCCCCCACTTCCCTGTACTCCGATTCCGCGCTCTCAAGTGCCCTTCTGGTGACTGGATTGGCTCCCTGGACCCCTCCTAGGAGGCGAAGGGGACAGTCATAAAGTAGCACTCCTGCTGCTCTTGTGAGCTGGGTTTGTCCGACCCTGTTCTGACATCCCCCACCCCTTCCCAAAGCCTGGCTTTCTAGAGCACTGTCCAGCCCAGTGGCTGGGGGCCGAGCAGGGCTCTGTGTCTTGGTGTTCTCTGTGGCTCCTCCCAGGAGGGTCTGCCTGCACCCTCTTACTCGCCATAAGACCCATTTCACATCACTGTCAGCTCTAAAGGCCACAGAGGGTCCCATCAATCAGGTAGCACTACCTCCCCCGCAGGCTAGGTAACAGCTTTCTGATGCAGATACCCTGCTCTGCTCACACCCCTGCCTAAGAGTCTGGTGTCTGTCAACCTATTGTCTCCATGCTTTTGTCCTGCTGTTTCCTCTGTCCCCAGAGCAGTCATGCAGCAAAATACCTTTTGAGCCTGGCACACGGTCCCTGCCCTCATGGCGCCTGACTCACAGGATGTCAAGGCAATAAGTCTAATCACAGCTGCAGTAAATGTACAAACTGTGAGAGGTTCTAGGAGGTGATAGCTGTCAAGGCAGGTGGAATAAAGACCTGTTGAGGGAGCAGGAGAATGTGCCATTCTCTGAGGTTGGCCTGGTGGAGGGTGTCACAGAGTTTTAGAGTTGGAAGGAACTGCAACGGGCAAACATGGTCATTTGTTCCTGTACCCAGTCAAAGCTTATTGAGTATTAACTCTGTCCAGTCTCTGAGACAGGTGCTGGGGATCAGGTTACACATAAGACATGACCTCTGACCTCCAGAAGGTTGCAGGCTAGTTGGGGAGAAGACAGGTAAATCCCCCCGCAGAGGTTCCTCAATCATGTTCCTGCCCCAGGGGACTTCTAGCCCTGTTCGTTCGGGAGCTTCCTTTTAGAAGCAACCAGAAAATTGCTGGACTGTTGGTAAAAATGTCTCTGTCTTGGCAGACTCTCACCATCCTGTTGCTCCCATCAGCTGGACCGGGCGTGCCCTGATGGAGCATGTAGAACGAGTCCCTTTGCCCTCCTTGGCGTGGCCTCCAGCTTGGAAGACATGTGTGGGACAGGGTGACTCAGTCTCCATCCCTGCCCTCACCTGATCCATCTCTCCCTCCAGTCAAATGTCCAGGTCCTTCTGCTGAGCTCTGGAAAGTGTTGGTGAGCGGGGGACCAAGTGACGGAAGACCCGTGGTATGCAGCACGAGGCTTAATGCCAGGCATCCAGTCTCGCAGTCGATTGGTTGATTCTTCTCTTCCGAATTCCTACTTGTGTGCCGGGCACCGTGCTGGTCCTAGAGATAGATGATTCAGGTGCAGGGAGACAGGAACCCTGTCAGAACCGACCTTTTGGTCCTGGGAGTGAGCACAGAGCAGCTGCACGGGAGCAGGCTGGCTCGCGGGTGAGGCCGACGTTTGGATGACTCATGATGTTCAAGATGACTCGTGAGTGAAGAGTTGGCACTCTCCATGAGGACCGGGGCAGAGGGGAGGGCACGCTGGCACAGAGGCGGGCGCTATACGTGCGGCGCTCAGGGAGGAGACGGGGAGGGAGCCAGGCCCTAACTGCCAGAGGCCCTGTGCTGTGTCCTCAGGCTTTCAGGTCAGGGGGAGAGACCTGGTCACTTTTGAAAATAAGTGAGAAGCCACATTTGGTCCCTGCCTCCTTGAGCATCGCCTCCCGGCAGCTCTGAGGGGTGGTCCAGGCCCACGGCCCCTCTCCGCCTTTCTGGAATCCGGAGCACTTGAAATCCCAGAGGTTCTCCCGAAGTCTGCAGCAAACTAGTTTTGTGGCAAAAATCTGACCTGAATTGATGAGAGACTAATTATGGTCTTTAAAAATATCTCATGTTTCTCTATGGAAATACAATGTGTTTGATTTTGGGATGCTGCCCAGACCCCGCTGGGGGCATCACTGTATACAGCACTATAATCCTTCCTAAAGTGTGAAAACCTCTGAATTCCTAAACCCACTTGGCCCAAGGGCCTGACTACAGCACAGTACATCCAAGAAACAAATTCAGAGATATCCATCCTGTCACCTGCCCAGTCACAGCTAGGTGGCGGTGCCAAGATTCTGGCCCCGTGTCCCTGACTCAGAGCCTGGGACAAAGTACAGACTGTGGCCTGAACTCTTCACAGCTGGCAGGGCAGTGTACGAATGAAAACGCAGATGTGGAGTGATCCCGCTGGCAGGTGGACCACAGGGAGAGGCAGGACCAAGCCTGGACGATGCTTTACGTGTGACCTGCAGCCTGGGACAGAGAGGCAGGACCAAGCCTGGACAATGCTTTTCGTGTGACCTGCAGCCTGGGACAGAGAGGCAGAGACCTTGTGAAGGGGGGAGTGTGTCGGCCAATGGCTTTTCTCGTTGTTTACAGCTCTGCTCTTCCAACTTTCTTTGCTCTCGTGTCCCTATCAGTAAAAAAAACTTTTTGAGCACATGCCTGTGATACATAGATATTGATGTAGTTATAACTATATACATGTATCACCTTACTGTTATATTACGTACATAACAAAACCACCAGAAATAGAAATCAAAGGATGAGCTAAAGACGTAGTTTAAAATTTTTAAAGATGATTTTGTTGGTGGCACAAAAGCCTTCCGGCTTCATACGCTTGGTTATTTTGGGGGATTGTGCTTTAATGCTCTGTGACGGAGCAGTTGGAAGGTCTGGCTCCACATTCATTTGTTTTAGATGCTTTGGTTTAATGGCTGCCCTTCCTGAAAAAGATCCCTGCCTGGGACACGTAGCTGCACACAGGAAATGTATCACCGGCTTTCTTTCTAAATCGGGTTACTCATTTTTCCATCCCGTCCACTGCGTATGCAGAGGATTTGTTGAAATTTGGCTAGTACATTTCCATCCTCCCTGATGCCAGTCAGAGGTTTCTGTAAACCAAATGGAAGGTATTTCATTTTAAAGTTCTTAACACAAGTCCAAAACCCACTCAAATGCTTTAGAAATTTTTAAACAGATTAGAAAATTGCGTTACGTAGGTTTTTAGGAATTCAGATGTGAGAGTTTTTGTAAGTTACAGACTTACCCTACCACAGCAGAAACATTTCTGAATAGCCCTTATCTAGGTTTTTTCCAAAGAGCAGTTCCTTTCTCATTCATTATGAAAACATGTCTTTCCTGTGAGGGGACATATTAAACATGCTTAAAATTGTTTTGAAAACATCACCGGGAAGCACATCTCTGACAGTCAGTGGTCATAGGGGAAAAAAATAGGCAAATTTGGAACAGTTTTTTGGTAAAAGAAAGAGGTATTAGACTCAGTTGTTAGATGGGACAAGTCTTTTTGATTGCTTTTCTACAAGGTAGTAAATCTGGGATACAGATGATTTCCTGAGTTACTGCCCATCCCATTACACGTTTTATGGAAAATTCTGCTGTTCTACTGTTTCAAGCTTTTCATTATGGAAATTTTTAAATGCACGCAAGTAGAGCGATAGTATAATGAGTTTCTACCTGTCGGTCACTCTGCTTCAACAATTAGCCACATGTGGAGTCTTGTTGCATCTGTCTCCCCTTTTTTAAAGAATAAATCCCAGACATCCTCTTGTGTTTCACCCTTAAGTAGTTCAGTATGCATCTCCACTGGACAAGGGCTTTAAAACATCTTTTTTATTTTGAAATAGTTGTTGGCTCTCAGGAAATTGCAAACATAGTACATAGAATCCCACCTACCCTCCTTCCCCCAATGGTGACATCTTATAATGGCCGTAGGACAGTAACAAAACTAGAAGGCGGCCATTAGTACACTATTATTAACTAGACTACAGGTATCATGCGGTTTTCGCCGTTTTTATGTGTGTGTCGTCCTGTGCACTTTTATCACCTGGAGATGCAGGTAGGTAGCCACCACCACTGTCAGGATACAAAGTGTCTCACCACCTGGGGGGAACTCTCTGTACTACCCTCTTTGCATTTCTGCACACCTTTGCTGTCCTCTGCCAGCCACTCGTCTGTTCTCCATCTTTATAGATTTGTCATTTTGAGAATGTTATATAAATGGAATCAGATAGTATGTGACTTTTTGGGACTGGCCGTTTTCAGTAAACACAATGTTCCTGAGCTCTATCCTGATTGCTGGCTGGATCAATAGTTTGTTCCTTTTTCTTGCTGAGTAGCGTTCCATGGTCTAGATGTACCACAGTTTAACCTTTGACCTGTTGGATATTTGGATTGCTTCCAGGTTTTGGCGATTACGAATATAGCTGCTGTGGACATTCGTGTACAGGCTTTTGTGGGAACATAACTTTTCATTTCTCTAGGATAAATGTCTAAGAGTGATTACTGGGTCATATGGGTAAGTGCATGTTAGTTTTGTAAGAAACTGCTTTTTTTTTAAGAGACTATTTTTCAGAGTGGCTCTACCATTTTGCATTCCCACCAGCAGTGTATGTGAGAGCTTTTCTCTACATCCTCACCAGCATTTGGTGTTGTCATTGTTTTTTGTTTATAGTGTGTAGTGCTATCTCATTGTGGTTTTGGCTTGCACTTCCTTAATGGCTAATGATGTTGAACAGCTATTTATGTGTTTATTGGCCAAGTATCCTTCTTGAGTGAAATGTCTGTTCATGTCTTTTGCCCATCTTCTGATTTGACAGCTTGTTTTTTTTTTTAACCATTGAGCTTTGACCATTCTTGTTATATTCTAGATGTTAGTCATTTGTCAGATATGTGACTTGCAAATATTTTCCTCCACTGTCTGGCTTGTCTTTTTCAATCCCTTAACAGAGTCACAGTGCAAAAGTTTTTGTTTTTTTAGGTGAAGTTCAGTTTATCAGTTTTTCCTTTTATGGTCATACTTTTGGTGCCAAGTCTAAGAATACTTGGCCTAGTCCTAGGTTCCAGAGATTTTCTCCTATGGCTTCTATAAGGTTTGTAGTCTTCCATTTTACATTTAAATCCATGATACATTTTGAATTATTTTTTTGTACGTAATGTAAGGGTTTAGGTTAAGATTTTTTTTTTTTTACTTCTGAATGTCCCGTTGTTCCAGCACTATTTATTGAAAAAGGGTATTCTTCATCTTTTATTTTTATATACCCACCATGCCATCCATTATCACACCTGACCAAATTGACAGGACTTGTGTATGTTATTTACATTTAGGGTGTCTTTTAATCCCTGGTTTATTAGTCTCAGGACCCAGTGAGGCCCACACACTGCATTTAGTCATGTCTTTGAGTCTCTGATTCTGTGACTGCCCCTCAGCCATCTTTGTTTATGAGCCACTAGCTTGTTGCGAAAACCAGGTCATTTATCCTGGAGATGGTTCTGTGGTCTGGATTCGGCTGCTGCTTCCGTATGGCATAATTTAATCTGTTCCACTGCCCTCTGTATTTCCTGGCTGCTGGCGATTAGTTCTAGAGGCTCGTTTTGATCCCAGTTCACTTTTTGGGGAAGGGCCCTTCCTAGGTGGTGCTGTTTGCTTCCTGTGAAGCCCATCAGGAGGCTTGAAACTTCCAGTCGCTCCGTTTTAGGGATGTCTTGACTGTGGGTTCACCTGTGTGGTTCACCTGTGTTCCTTGTCAAATTCCCCATCAGCCTTTCACGTGGTCGTTTTATCATTCATTGACGATCCATACCTCCATCCATTATTTGTACTAGGAACTGTAAAATGGTCATTTTAAATTCTATTATTTTCTCTCCTTTTATTAAGGGGACTTCTGTAAAGTAGACCGACTCCCTTGTCAATTATGTAGTTACCCTGAAATATTATTGATGAGAAAACGGATCTCTGAGACATGAAGTCATTTGCCCAAGTTTGGTTATGCCACCTAAAGACGCTGCCACGTAGTCCCCGCCACTTTGAAGCCTTCCCTGACCCTCTCTTCAGCTGTGACCAAGGCAGCCGATGCTGCCTCCTGCTCTCTTCATGCTGGGCACTCACCTCTCGTGTGTGGGGTCAGGTCTCTAGGTCCCTCCTGTTGCGTGGAGCAGGGGCGTAGAGGAGCTGTGAGCGCCTCGAGGCTGAGACTGGGTCTTCCAGTGCCCAGCACAGCCTCAGGACACATGTGCTGGAAAGGCGATTCCAGCATCTCCCCTTAGGGCTCTCTGCCTTTCCCTGGCAGAAGTTTAACATTTGATCGATTAAGAAATAGGGGGACCCGCCAGAACATCTGGGGTTCTGAGCTTCACCCTGTGCATCCTTCCCCCCTCAGGGTGAACGGACTGCATTGAAAAAAGAGGGCCATGAAAGTCCTTCTCCAAACCCCTTTCCCCAGGGGAGTGAAAGAGCTGCACTAGCCAGCATCGCCCCTGCCTCCCCACCATCTGGGAGCTGTGCCAGGCCAGTGACCTGGGCAGGCAAGAGATCTTTCCCAGGTAGGTGGCTGTCTTGAATGCGAAAGGATGGGACTTACGTCCATCCCCCTGCCCCCGGCACACACACGCTGAACGGTTGGCGATTGGTAGGGCCTCGTGTTGTGTGCTGGGTCCAGGAAGCAGGGCGAGCTCTGTGCACAGCCTTCCAAGAGTCGCCATTACCTGCCTCCCTCGGGTGCCGGGGGCCACATGTCTGTGAATCAGAATGTTGCTTCAAACGCGTTGGGGGGATATTATGAAAACCCTCGAGGCACTTGGTGCTACCCCCAGAGGCCGCAAAACCAAGTTCCACATCATTTTTCTCATCTCTAAGATGGAGATAATGTTACTTACTTCAAAGCTGCTGCGAGAAGAAACTAGAGCTAACGTTTGGGAGATTGGTTTGTAAACCACAGGGTGTGGTGCAGCTATGTGGCGGGCACGGGTCAGGCCACGGAAACCTCCCAGCGACGTGGCCTCCTCTCCCCTCCCTGTGGCGGGACAGCGTGATCATGTCTGGTAGGCGGCTCTGGAGCAGAGGGCAGCTGATCCAGGCCTGGCTGGGGGACCGTGGTTACAGGACCAGGGTTTGAGCCCTGGCTCTGCTTTGGAGACAAGTTGCCCACCCTCTCTGAGTGGATTTCTTCTTGTGTCAGGTGTCACTCTGGGGTTGAGAGAGAGGCACTTGAGCGTGAGGGACAAAGCCCCAGGAAGAAGCTGGGCCTGAAGCCTGCGGCGTCACCTGTGGGCAGGGTCAGAGCTCAGCAGTTGCCCCTGGCTGGGGAGACCACTCGGGGGCCTCTCAACGGGCCTTTAGAACAGGACAGCTCGGAAGGTGAGGATTTAGGAGCCTTGTACTTCCTCCGGCCTCCCCTCTCCAGATCCCCATGTTTGTTCATTTAATTTGGGTTGATAGACAAAGATGATGATTTACAACCCAAGTCTTCTTTTTTAAGAACTGTTTCTGGCACTGGTTTTCAATTTTGCAACCATACTTACAGGAGCTATTCTTAGAGTTGTCACTGTGTCTCTTTTTCAAAGCTTGCCACCAGTCTTTATATAGACACCTCCATTTTTGAGTTTCTTTATATAGATGCCGTCTCCATTTTTGGTTTCTAATCAAGATACATCTCTTGGTCGGTATGTTAGAGATCATTTTTTTTTTTTATAGGAAAATAGAAATGTAAAGGGCTCTCCTAGGATGGAACTTAGAGCTGAGAGCAGACATGATGTAGATGGTGGCAGAGATGCTGGAGCTTCAGGAGAGGGCCAGGGCCAAGCTGGGAAGCGTGGGGAGACTGTGCGCCAAAGTCAGGCTCTGGGCCCAGGTGCACCCTGGGAAGGCCCAGGAAACCTCCCATTGACGGCAGTGTGTTCTGGCAAAGAATATCAGCTCAGACTTGGCAGGGACTGTGAGCTGCTCTTGGGGTTCAGGCTGAGCTAGTTGGGTTTTGGGGCTTGGCCCTTTTCTAGGTCAGGCAGCAGAGGCCCTCTGGGGCCAAGCGCATCTGTGTGGGGACACAGGGCCGGTTGGTGGGCGATCTGGGATTTGGGCTCTGGCCAGGTTCCTTTCCATAGTGCCCATACTCCACGCTTTGCATCTGTTCAGCGGTGGTCAGCTGTTCCTCTGGTCGCATTTCAGGTCATCCCAGAGGTTGTCATTCCAGCATGTTTAATCATTTAGTCTTCTTGGGCCTCTGCTGCAGGGAGATTCGGCGGCCCCAGGATGGCGTTGACCAACAGATGGCAGCACTGAAAGGGACACCTGTTAGGGCCTGGGGCTCGGATGTCCAGATCGCCTTGGTTACAGCTGTGTCAGGCCTTCCTGGGAGCACAGTCCAGGCCGGCTCTCTGACCGCCGTTCTAGCCTCTGGCCCCACATTGGTCCCTGTTTGTAAACTTCAGAGGAAAACTCTAATAATAGCTGTTCCTTGGGCAACATCTGGGTTACTTTTCAATGTGGAATCACTAATTCTTTAGCACAGGTACTGAAGTTGCCGTTAGGAAGGCTGGGGCTGGCATGAGAGACCGCGGGGGGCAGCAGGACAGGACCCTGGAATGCCAGCCCCTGTCCTACCCGCCCTTGTCCTTTCTTCCTCACCCAGCATCTTCACGTTAATTTCAGCTCTGTTCCTTGCTTCTCTGTGAAGCCACTCACATCACTTTGGAAATAACGAGTTAAAATCAATAGATGATAAAGTAAATCTTACAAATGGCCGCGGTGCCAGGCTTGGTGCCGGGGAGTCAAAGACAGAAGTGTGGCCTTGCCTCAAGGAGCGGGCAGTCCTAGGAGGATGAACACGTGAGCAAACGACAGAACTGCGTGTTACGTGTAACAAGAACTGTGTAAAATGGGTAGAAGTACGATTGAAGAAAGTGCGTGGGGCAGGCTTTCAGGAAGAGCGACACATGAGCCGAATTGAAAAAGATGAGCAGTTCGAAGGCACACAAAGTGGGAAAGGCCACAGCGTCTCCAACATGGTACAGCTTGATGGCGAGGAAGGGATGTCACCCACTGTGGAAATTGGGGAGAAATGGCAGAGAAAAGGCATAAGCCCTTAGAGGAGGTGACCTTGGCAATCAGATGGTCTCACTGGACTGGGAAGGCAGAGGCATGGATCTGGCAGGAATTACTGAGCACCTGCTGGGTGCCCGGTGCTGTTCTGGGTGCTGGAGGTCCAGTCGTGAGCAGAACTGAGCCCCTAGCCTAGGGGAGCTTGTGTCTGGTGGAAGGAGGCAGACAGTTAACAAATACACGAGTCAATGTCATTTTTCAGATGGAGTCAGTAGTGAGTGCTCTGGAGAGAAATAAAGCAAGGAAGGTGGCCAGGAGCGCCTGGGGCGGGCGGGGGCACGGTTGCCATGGTTTGGGAACGGTCAGGGCAGAGACCTGAAGAAGTGTGGAGCGAGCCCTGCGGCTGGGCAGAGTCACACACAGGCCAGAGGTGGGCGCAGTTCGAAGGGCGGCAGGAGGCCCCGGCGCCTGGGGCGGAGGATTAAAGTGCGCGTTGTAGGAGATGGGGTGCAGTCGGAGTGACGAGGGCCCATCACACAGCCTCGTGGGCCGTGGTAAGGACGGCAGCTCCTACTCTGAAGGAGGCGGGAGCTTTGGAGAGTTTTGAGCAAAGGAGGGGCCCAGTCTGGCCAACATCTTAGGGACTGGACAGCAAAGATGAGGACAAGCAGAGAGCCAGGTCAGGAGCCTGTTCTATTAATTCAGGGGAGACATGGTGGGGGTAGGCCAGGGTGACGGCTGGGGCCAGGGTGACGCATGGTCAGAGTCTGGTGGCGTTTTAAAGGTGGACATAGAAACCTGGAAGATGCTTTCCGACGCTGCCACTCGCCCCGGGGGGAGGCTAACACTGTGATTTCCCCTCTCCAGGCCAGCTCTCCGGTCATGCCCAGGGTTCCCCCCGGGAACTCCCTGCTGCTGGGCACCATGACGGT
>NW_011888797.1:11239091-11241042 GCF_000151845.1 Pteropus vampyrus | reverse complement strand
GAGGCTAACACTGTGATTTCCCCTCTCCAGGCCAGCTCTCCGGTCATGCCCAGGGTTCCCCCCGGGAACTCCCTGCTGCTGGGCACCATGACGGTGAGGGGGGCCGCACTGGCCCCAGATCCGGCGTTGCCCACGACCGCGGCAGCCTCGCCCAGTGTCTCCGCGACCCCCGAGGGCAGCCCCATGGCCATGGAGCAGCCTGTGTTCCTGATGACAACCGCCGCTCAGGCCATCTCCGGCTTCTTCGTCTGGACAGCCCTGCTCATCACCTGCCACCAGGTACCCAGGCCAGGCAGGAGCCCCCGAAGGCCTTCCAGAAGCATCCTGAGAGCTTTCCAGTCCAACGTAGTGTGTGTTAGGCTGGAGCAGGTGACGTTGCAATAGTAAATAGACCCAGATCTGGGTGTCACTCAGAGGTTAATTTCTTGCTCACATCCCAGCCCAGCTCAGGTCAGGTTCCATTTTGTGGCTCCAGCTTCTTACAGTTTCAGGCATCATCCATCTGACCGCTGTGAGGAAGGCACTCTGGGTATTCTGCCATCTAGATCCAGAAAAGACACTTGTCGCTTCTCACTTTCCATGGGTCAGAGCGGGTCACATGTCCAGCCCGAGCTGCAGGGAGCCTGGGAACTGTGCAGGAGCACGTGGATGTCAGCGACCCCTTTGCAGATGAGAAAATTGAGACTCAGAGAGGGAGGCGGGAGGGGACTAAGTTAGTCACGTACAGGTCGGTGGCAGAGCTGGGATGGAAGTCAAGTCTCCCATCCCATTGTGCCCACGGTCCCAGAGGAGGCTGGTGTAGGCTGAGACGTGTCTTGGCTGCTCGAGGAAGGAGGGGTTTGAAGATTGCCCAGTGAAGACGGGAGGCTGAGCCTACTTGGGTCCCCTGTCAGCTCGTCACCCGCCACCCTGTGTTCCCCATCCCTTCCAGAACCTGAGTGCTTCTAAGGCAGTTGACTCATAGCAGACAGGGAATATTTTGTTCTCTTCCTCCGAAGCCCAGGGCTGGGCTGGGCCAAGTGTGAAGTCATGAGAGCTGTGACGAGACGCGGGCTGCTGGGGCCGGCGATCGTGGTTAGAGCAGTTCTTGGCGTTGTGTGTAGCCTTTATTTCTTTCCCCTGCTTTCTAAAAACTGCCCTTCATCCTCCCATCTTCCCAGTGAGGCAGGCAGAGCTGCCTCTGTTTACCAGATGGGAAAATGAGACAGGATGAGGACATCACTGCAGCCACTCAGCCAGGAAACACTTCCATCCTCCAGAAGGGAGGGTCCCAGCTGTCCTGCACTCCACACCCTAAGTTAGTTAAGGGATGGGCAGGTGGGCGCCCACCTGGATGCCTGTGTTTTAGCTCCACGCTCCAGGGACCAGGTGTTGAGGAAAGCGGAGGGGGGGCTGGGGGACAAATGCGGAAAGCCTCCACTGCACCACACACACCTGGCTGTGCATGCAGGTCCCCAGGGGGCTTGTTACACCTGGAGAGTCCTCGACTGTCATTCGGACAGTCTTGGGTATGGTGTCATGGCCCTCGTGTCTGTGAGGCCGGCCTTGGCGCCACCACATGCACCCCGTAAGTTTCATCCACCCCCTTGGTTTTATGCTCACAGCAGCCTCACTGGAAGCTTCGTCATCCCATTTTACCGAGGAGGATGCTGAGGCTCAGGGTTGAGTAACTTGGTCAGAACTAGTAAGTGGCAGAGTGGGACGTCCCCTCGGCCGGGCTCCTCTCTCACGGAGCAGAAGGGTGGGAGGCGCGCCGCGTAACAGTCGGGTCTCTGGCTGACAGGCCCCTCTGCCTCCAGATCTACATGCACCTGCGCTGCTACAGCTGCCCCAACGAGCAGCGCTACATCGTCCGCGTGCTCTTCATCGTGCCCATCTACGCCTTCGACTCCTGGCTCAGCCTCCTGTTCTTCACCAACGACCAGTACTACGTGTACTTCGGCACCGTGCG
>NW_011888797.1:11230664-11237556 GCF_000151845.1 Pteropus vampyrus | reverse complement strand
AGCGCAGCATGCTTGTCCCTCGAGAAGCTGGAGTCTCTTTTTCCTGTCCCCCTTTGAACCTCTGTATCCCTGAGGACTCACAGGGCACAGGAAATGCCTTTGGACTTGGCGAGGAAATTCAGGCGCCTAACACACTGAGCCCCGTCTGCCCCTCCAGCCACGCCGGCCTCTTCTCTGGCCTGGGCACACAAGCGTTTGCCCAGTGCTCGGGAAGCTCCTCCTCTTCCTCTTCCTCTTCCTCCTTCCTGACTCCGGTGTCCCCTCAGAGAGGCCCTCCCGGTCAGTCCTCCTAGCACCCTGTCCGAGTCCCATGGCCTTGCCGCCGTGGCCGTTAAGTGCGTGCCTGGTCTGTTCCCGTTCTCCTGAGTCGACAGGTGGCTCTGTGAGAGCGGGAACGGGCGGAGAGCTAGTGCTGACAGAGCCGGGCTCATGGTCGGTGCTCACTGTTCCGTATTTCTTGAATGAATAAGAAACTGTATGAGACACCTGCTACGTGCCTTGTATTCATCCACATGGGGCCTCGTTGAGTTCCCGGCTGGTGTCCCTGCCCGGCCAGCTCTGCTGGGTGAGAATGCTAAGGCCAGGTGGGGACCTGCTCGGGTGTAACTGGGGCTCTGGAAGCACAGAGTCCTCAGGGAAACCTCTGGGTACCTGAGGAGCCGCAAAAACTTGGGTTGGAGAAGGTGGGGCCGAGAATCCTTTTCCATTCTGCTGCCAGCCTCGCATGGGTGCCCAGAGCAGCCTCCGCCTACCATTCCTTCAGAAGCAAAAAGCTGTCCCCTGCCAAGGCGGCCCCACCTGTGTGGTCGGAGGGGCGGGGCCGGCCCCCGAAGACTGGGGCACATGGCAGAAGGGCAGGCACAGCGAGGGAGCCTCCAAACCGTCCTCACTTCGTGCCCCAGAGGAGGCAGCAGATGGTTGACGACTCCCCACACTCCAGAAGCCTCTTTGTTCAGGCCCTGCCTGTCCCAGCCTTCCTCCCAGCCCAGCCATGTAAAGGTCCTCTCAGGAAGTCTGCATCTCCTAGCAACACCATTGTTCCTCGGCCCCTCCCAGGGAGTGTACAAACAGCGCAGCAGCTGCCCTGAAGTCCCTGAGTTCGCCAGCTGTGGTGTCTGAGGCCGGCTGGGCCCTCCCCTTGCCCTGCCCTGCACCTCTGCTCTGCATCTCAGACCCTCTCATTGTTCCTTAGCTGCCCTCGCCTTGCCCCTGCAGGTTTGGCGATGGGGTACCCCTTACAGTGTAAAAAGAGCCCCCTCCACCCCCCGTTCTTTCCCCTTCCTGTCCTTCCTCAGTCTGCTGAGACCAGGGAAGGGGGAGGAATGGACCGTGCTGGAGAATTCTTACTTCAGATCCAGCCAGCCTGTGCCAAAGCCCCTCAGAGCTGGGCTCTCTGCTAGCTGTTGGGCAGACATTTGCTTTTTTTTTTTTTTTTAATAGAATTAAAAAACTAAAATTTTACTTTTGTTAAAGTCACACATGCATATGGTTGAAACACGAAACTACCCCAACTCCTCTTCACTCCCAAGTTTAGTGCACTTTCAACTCTAAACTGTGTTTTCCCCTAAAATAACCTAAAAATATGCTTGTGCTGTTGTTTCTTGATTTTTCAGTTTAATGTAGTGCTGTGTAGTGACTTCCTACTGTGGAAGGTTTTTGATTTAGGTACTTGCCTCCAACTATACACACCCACACACAGTTTTCTTTCCTTCTCGTCAGTGCGACTATACACAGTTTTTCTAAGCCTTCGTTCCGCGTTTGCATTGTTACATGTCTGTAAATATTGTTCAAAGCGGAGTCTTCAGTGTCCCGGGATGACATTTCCTTGTACAACTTAATTTTTCCTCCACTTACTATTTGTCTTGCTTTTTTGAGTTTGCTCTATGGCTTATCATTAATTTATTCCAAAATGCTTCACTGAATAAAAGAAAGCCCTCTCTGAAGTCAGACACGTCACTTACTTTGTTAGCTCTGGTGGCATTCCTCCTGGAGCCCTGCCCTTCTTGCCCCTACCTGGGCAGGCTGCTTCCGGACGCCCTACCTCTCAGCTGTGCTTGTGGGTCTTCCCTTCACCGTCAGCCTCGGAATCCGGGTCGCCTCTCCTGTGCTGGACCCACCCGTTCCCTGGATGCCATTTTCCCCCTCGTTCATGATTTGTTCTCTCTTTTGGGTTAGAGCACATCTTCCAGGAACTTCCCGAGAAAAAAGCGGGCATGGGAGTTCTATATTTTGAAATCCGAACATTGTCTGCCAAATGTCTTTATCGTACTGTTTATTTGATTACTTTTCAGTGGGAATACAGTTCTAAGTGGGAAATCATTCTCCCTCTGAATTTTGAAGGCACGTTTCTCACTGTCTTTTAACTTCTAGAGTTGTTTTTGCACAGTTTGCTGGATTCTGATTCTTAATGTCTATATGTGACCCGCTTTTTTCCCTCTTGCTTTCTTTATCCCCAGGGTTCTGAAATTCACTGTGCCGGGCTCTTAGTGGCCCCTTCACTGTGGGAACTTCATGTCCAGACGTCTGGGAAATTTTCTTGTTTGTGTCTTTGATAATTCCTTTCCCTCTCCTTTGTTCTCCCTTTCTGGAATTCCTGTTCGTAGGATTTCGCACTTCTGGATTGATCTTCGAATTTCCTTTACAGTTCTCCAGCTCGTTTTGTTATGTTTTTCAGGAACGTTTTTTTTTTTTTTTTGATCTTCACTTTTGAGCTTTTACACAGAAGGTTTTGTTTTCTTTATCATGGTGTGACACGTCGGGCACGCGTCCCTGTTCCTTTTTTACAGCCCTCACGCGTGGTGTCGCGTAGCTCATTGCAGTTTTCTCGTTTCCTGCATCTCTGTCTCCTGACTCCCTTTCGTATGTTTGTTTGCTTTGGTCTTTGACCTTTGCGTTGGAAGCGCTCCTCAAATATTTGCTGTCCTTGGCTATTTTTCATATTTAAGAATGGGGCTTCCCCGGCTGGGCCTCTCAGTTGCGTGATAGGACACGGGGCATTTCTTCTGCTATTTTTATGCCCTGGTAGGGACAGGCACCAAATGAAGATTTTTTTTTTTGATCCTGGGCCTGTTTCCCCAGAGAAAAATATTCTTATCTCCTGCCTGGGAGGTACAAGCTGGGCAAGGGTGCAGAGGAGGAGAGGGACGTGGGCATCTCACGCTTCGTATCCACAGCTCATCTCTCTTTTCTGCAAGTCTCCTCGTTGCTGCCCAGCTGGGCCAGGCTTTCTGAGGACAGAGCCATCCATCTCCACCCGTCTAGAAAGTGAAAACCCAGTAGCTCCACGTGGAGATTGGTAGCCAGATTTCCCATCTGCGCCCTTACTCATAACCATCAGAGTCACCTGGTATGTCCAGTGCTAGGGGTTCTTGGGCTTCTCATTGGCTTCCTCCCCTCCCCAGGTCAGTGGCCACGCTGCACCTTCCAGAGCTTTCGTTGACATCCCTCGTCAGCCGCCTCTGGTGCCATCTCCTTGTCCTTGAAGGTTTATGCTTTTCTGCCCATTCGTTCTCATTTTAGTGGCGTTCTGGGGCGGGGAGCGGGGAGTGGAGATAAACTGCTGG
The DNA here is from genome assembly GCF_000151845.1 of Pteropus vampyrus. NCBI lineage: Eukaryota > Metazoa > Chordata > Mammalia > Chiroptera > Pteropodidae > Pteropus > Pteropus vampyrus. The sequence goes on along the minus strand of NW_011888797.1, from coordinate 11,233,993 downwards.
GATCGGTGGTAGTACTGCCATTTTCCAAGGAGAAGGCCGAGTCTCAGAGAAGTGAATGACTTGCGCAGGGTCCCCCTGCCCGTGTGCCTCTCCCTGGTGAGGGCCGTGACTCACAGCCATCCACCTAGCTGCGACGTGCCAGGCGGAAACCAGCCCCCTTACCCGCACGTACTATTGGATTGTGGTTGGGAGTATCCCCTAAAGATGACTCTGAGACAGCTCTGGGAGCTCTGAGGTCAGAGAGGTGCAGGGGGCCAGAGTTCGCAGGAGGGGGACGGTTTCTGTTGCTTTATGCGGGCCCTGACTTATCAGTGTTTGCACTTCCCAGTTCCGCCACATGTATTTCGTTACTGTTAGATTAGTCTCACCTCCCAGGCACCAGGGGGAGTGTATAACGTCATCCCCATTTTACAGCTGTGGGAAAAAAGTCCACTTAGGCCAAGAGACTTGCCCAAGATTTCCCAGAGTATTTGCGAGAGGCCAGGCTCACCTTGGGTCTTCGAGTCCTAGGACTTGCTCTGGGCCAGGCTTGGCGAAGGAGCACAGGACAGGTTTCTCCCCTGAAAAATATACATGCATGCAAGAAGCAAAGAACGAGGCCTCATTCACCTTGTTTCAGATTTTGGACAAACTTAGCTTCCTGGAATCCAGCCCACAATAAAACATCTTCCTAGATACGGCCGGGATGAACCCAGCGGAGGGCCACAGACACGGGGCCACAAAAGATCTAAAGCTCAGTGTGCTGCCAGGAGGACTCAATGGCTAAGAGTGTCCCTAGCTAGCAGTGGCTGTGACAGAGCCAAGAATTACAAGAGCTCAATCAATCAGAATAAGAAAGATATTCAGAAGAAACCAGTAGGAGATCTTGAGAAATCAGTAATCCAGGTGGCAAGAAGCAGCCGCAGGCAGGATCCACAGAGGACAGGAAAGCCACAAGGAAGGACGAGAGTGGCTTGGAGTGTGGGGTCTTTAGCTTCGGGCAGCGCCCCTGCCACCACGGCTGTAGTTCAGCGTATCCGTTATTGTCTGTCGTGATCATCGGTCACTGAAAAAAGGGAAGGAACATTTGAGGTCCCTATTTACTGAGCAGAGAAGATTTCTGTCCAACGTGATCGAAATTAAGTTTCGGGCTCGTCCACCGGTTATCTGAAACGTGGAATGTCCACGTGTCTCTGTGTAGCAAAGATGGCCAGGCCACGAGGCGGCTTCAGGTGCGGATGGTGAGCGGAGGAGGTGAGCTTGGAGTGGCCAGGTGCGCCTCGGGTCATCGAGGCGCCACACACAGTGCACGGCACTCAGTAGGTGCCCAGACAGACAGGTGCGCCTGCCTTACCCATAGTGGGGAACTCGTGAGGACTCCTGATTTTGGGGGCTGCCGGCAGAGACGGCTGCTGTTGCAGTTTTCCCCTTGGGTGTGGGAGGGCGGTGCTGGGTAGGAGGCTGGGTGCAGGGCAGTCTCTTCAACTACAGCATCCTGTCCAGGCCGCTTCAGGTTAGAGAAGCTGCCACTGAAGAAAGAAAGCCTCGAGTCTCGGGATTGGAAGGGACCTGTAAAGTGTCAGCTTCTTGGAACCCCGTTATAATATCTGCTAAGAGGCTGCCCAGTCTCTGATTTCACGCTTCCACTGGCAGAGAGCTCACTACCTTCTATGTCTGAAGACTGCCTGTCAGGAGTTGTTATACTAGGCTGAAGTCCTAGGATCCATCCCAAGGACCAAGTGGGTCTTGTCTGAGCTTCTGGACAAGGTCACCATCACTTATGTGAAGAGAGTGACCGTGGTGTCTTCCCTCCAGGCCTTGAGGGTCCAGTGCAGTCTTAATTTCATCTCCATCATGGTCCTTCTCTCCTGATTGTATGCGTTTGTCGCTACTTCATTTAGGATTTAGTTAGTATCTAGAATAGAGCAGAAGGTTCCAGGTACCTGATTATCACGGGAGAGAGGGAGGGAGTGTGGGGGAGACGGAGAGACAGACAGACGCAGACAGAGAGACACCATCCCTTTCCTCATGCTGAGGCCCTTTTCTAGATAGAAAGACCTGGTCTGTGGGTCCTTTGGTCACTTATGTGTCCCCAGGGCCTAGCACAGAGGCTGTAGTGAGTATTCAAGGAGGTCCAGAGTTATTTTCTTTCTCTAGGGCCTCTCCAGGGAACCAGAACTCGAACTGTGGTCAGAGGGATAGTCAGGTGACAGTGCTGCTGACTGAGAAAGCTACTCAGTCTTTTGACTTATGTCCAGGGCCAGCGTAACTTCGTGTTTGTTCCCGGGCTGTGTGTCGAATGGTCCATTTTAAACACCCTAGCTGGGGTGTCGGAGGTGCTTTAGCACGGCTCTGTCACTTTCTAAGAGGGAATCGATTTGTCCAGATGGTCAGTGGGTCCTGGTGTGGGCTGGTTGAGTCATCCTGAGGAGCTTCTGTCTTGTCTCCCTTCTCTGAGAATGCGTTACTGACTCACTAATGATTGCTTAAAGGAAACCGTCAGCAAACCGGTATTATACAGACTGGCTGGCCCCAGAGCACTGTTAAAAGGTCAAGAACCTTGAGCTAAGAGATGGATGAAATTTGATGATTCTGACCAAACACAGAGCTCGACCACGTCATTCAGGGCGTTGCCGATGTCCACGTGACCGGATGTGTGCTCGCGCGCCAGGCTGTCCTCAGGAGTGGACTGCAGGACGGCCTAGCTTGGGAGGGCAGTTCCGCATGCGGGGGGCTGTTCCGCATGCGGGGGGCCGATGAACTTCAGCCCCCGTGGGTTCTCCGGGTTTTGTCTTTGGGAATTGGAAGTCTGATCACTTGGGGAAGGCACGGCTTCCCCACCCATGAGGTGAGCTCCTTGAGCACAGAGCTGAGTGCAGACGTACCTGCCTGCCCTGCCTTGCCAGCCTCACCTGGAGTTATGACCATGTTTGCGTATCCCTTCCTTCCGTGTTGACTGAGGACGTGTGAGTGCTGCGACCCCTGGTAGTTGTTGGGATAGGCCTCAGTTCCTACCTGCAAGGAGTTTACAGTCCTGAAAAACGCAATAGGTGACACTGTGGACCGCTTGGCCTGGCCTCGGCCATATCTAAGGCACCACACTCATCCACCGCCCCGTCCTCACAGCAACCCCATGAGGAGGGAGCTCTTGTTATCCCCAGCGTATAGATGAGGAAACCGAGGCACAGAGTGTTTAAGAAACTTGCCTGAGGCCACACAGCTCCTCAGTGGTGGAACCGCGGTCCATACCCAGGCGGTCTGGCTCCAGGGTTCATGGCTTTCCTGCTCTTTTGTGCCGCCGCTTGTACTAGAAGAATCAGATGGATGAGCAGAGAGGTCATGGCGCGTGA
>NW_011888797.1:11215693-11228974 GCF_000151845.1 Pteropus vampyrus | reverse complement strand
CCGTCCTGGCCCGTTTTGACCCTCCCCTCGGCCTTGCTCCTTTGCTGGGCGCCTCTCCTCGTTCCCCTGCCCTTGGCCCCCTGACCTTCTCCTGCACCTTTCCTTTGCGGTGTCCTCTGCTCCGCACCTCTCATTCCTTCTCTCCATGCTCCCTCCTTCCTCGCTCCGGGCACATCCCTTCGCTCTTGGCACCCTGCAGGCGGTAGCCTTCATTGTGCTGGCCCAGCAGAAATTCTGACCAGGAGACTGATTACAGTGTATGGCTATATTTAGCAGAACATTTACAACATAGTTCTCTGCCATCGGTCGATGTTGCAAATTTTGTGTCTGTGGGGATGTCCAGCCACGTCCGGGTTCAGAATGAGCTGGCCAGATTCCCAAGACATTTGTACTATATTTCGTGCACCTCTTCTGTGTCTTGTGACGGCTTATGGTGCTGTGGAGACTGAGGGGCACTGCAGGTTGTTGGATGGGTAAAGGTTCTGCTGTCTCATTTGTGCTTAGAATTTGTCCTGAGATCCCTATGGAGAATGTTTCATTGTTTTGTTGTAAAATTGTGATCCATAACACACAGACAGAAGCGCACATAAAACTAATAAGTAATTACAAAGCCAGCACCCCGGAACCCCCGAGCGTACACGCTGCCAGCTCCCCGTGCCCCTGCCATGCCCATCTGACTTCCCCTCCGCCAGCCTAGGCTCACAAAATCCTGAATTTTGTAGTAATCACCTCCTCGCTTTTTTCTACACAGCGACCAGCAGAGTGTGTCCGCATCCCTAAACAACGTGATGTGTCTTTGCCTGATTTTGATCGCAAGTGGAATAGTCACTGTGTGGGTTCTCATGTCCCCGAGGGCTCCCCGTTGCTGCCCGTGCCTGTGGCTCTTCACTTCCGTTGCAGTTTAGAATCCCACCATCTGTTTACCCATCCTGTTGATGTGAGTGGTTTACTCTGGACACTCTTTTCACAGCCTTGGTCATCTACAATTTCCTGAGCCTGTGCTATGAATACCTTGGGGGAGAAAGTGCCATCATGTCAGAGATCAGAGGGAAGCCCATTGAGTGAGTATGAAGTCCCCCTAAGGCCCCCTGTACCACTCTGTTTCTCGGGCCTGGCATTCTTTGAGCTGTCCTGGTGGCAGCTGGACACACAGACCTTTTTTGCCCATGACCTTGACCTGCTGAGCTTCTCCCGCACTTCCTTAGCGAGGCCATTCACTGGGACTCTCGGGAGGGCCTCTCGGCCTCTCTCTCCTTCTCTCTCCCTGTTTCTCCCTCTTACCGTTTTTCCGTTCAGTGCTTTCCAAGCAGTTTGTTACCGTAGGGCCCGTGCAGCCCTGCTCTGCCGTGCTTTACCACGCGGTCGCGGACGCTCTCTGGTGTGTCCTGTGCTTGGCCTTGGGCTCACCAGCTGCCTGGGATCTGTGCCCCACCCTTACCCTGCCCTGCTCTACCTTGGCCTGTCCGGATATGAGGGAGGATGCCCCCATCATGTCAGAGATCAGAGGGACCTCCAGCCCCCTCGTGTCCCAAGTCCTGGCTCTCTGCTCACCGTCTCCTTTCTGCTTATCTCTTCCAGGTCCAGCTGTGTGTATGGCACATGCTGCCTTTGGGGAAAGACTTACTCCATTGGATTCCTGCGGTTCTGCAAGCAGGTATGTGTGTGCCCCAAGCAACTGCCCGGGTCAAGAGTTGCAGGCTGGCGACCAGGAGCCAGGGTCTGTGCCCTGGAGCAGCAGCTGCAAGGGGCTGTACTGCCCCTGGTTGACAGTGGCAGAGGTGGGCGTAGGGCCAGGAAGAGCCTGCTGCAGGCTCCCCTGGGCCCCACCTGTGGAGTTCTCGTTTCCTGCAAGGCACCCCGAGCCCCAGCGCCCACTCCTCAGGGAGTTAGGGGTGCCCCTGCGTTAGGGTGTGCTCAGAGGGACAGCGACAGGCATCCTGGGAGTGTCTGACGCAGTCCTGGGCGAGAAGCGGTCCCAGGCTCTTGCTCACTTTGACCAAGGCTCAGTGTGTGTGAGGATCAGAGGAACTGGAATCTCAGTGTGAAAACGTCTCATCAGCTGGTGCTCGAGGGAAGGAGGGTTTCTGCACTGACGATAATGACCAAACAGACCCACGCCAGCTCTGGTCTCTTCTCCATGTCCCAGTTGGCAGTCCGGCAGCTTCTGGTTTCCTCAGCTGCCCTCCCTGAGACAGTGCGGCGTCGCGGTTACGTGCATGGGCCTGGGTGCCTGAGCATCCGAGTTTGTTTTCCAGCTTCTCCTCTGACTGTGTGACCTTGGATGAGTTACCTGACCTCTCTGAGCCTTAGTTTTTTCTGTAAAATGGGCGTAATGATACTCACCTCAAGGGGTGGTTGTGGAGGTGAGGTGGTGGATGGAGAGCACTGGCCCAGAGCCCACTGTCTGATTCAGGGAGTGAGAGTCAAGGGTCACCCCCAGCTGTCCTTAGTCTCCTCTGGGGCTCCGCAGGGCTTGTCAGCCCCTCCAGCATCTCCAAGTGGAGTCCTGAGGGATAGTCGTGCCGGGGCGGGGCGGGGGGGTGGGGGGCCTGGCCTTTAGACTGCTTTCTGTGCAGGGCCACTGCCCCCCAGCGCAGGCACAGCCACACCCACAAAGCGGCTGCCTGGACCTCCCAGGTCTCCAGGTTCACTTCCGCATCTTCCTTCCCCAGGGTGTTTCTAAATTCGAAATCTCCCACTGGACCTGGGGGGAAAGTGTTAAAACTGTGCCGGTTTCAGGGTGGGGCCTTTCAGAGCCATTGTTTACCAGTGGGTTTGGCCGCCCAGGGCCCTGCTGTGACTCACCGCCTTCTTTGATGATTATGTTGTGTACAGAGTTTTGATCCCATGATCACTAGCTCCGGTCGCCTTATTATAAACTGTCCCCATTCCTGTGGTCTCACATGTTTCACTGTTGTTCCTGGAGGTGGCGGGGAGAGGTAGTAAAAGGAGGGAGAACAAAAGAAGCCTCTGCATATTATTTATTCCTAAGGTGGAGAGAGAACCACAGCCTGTCTCAGAGGCGAAGGATCTGAACCTCCTGGGTCGTGCCTTCTGTCACTTCAGCTTCTCTGCCTCAGTTCCCTCATCTGTAATGTGGGGATGACAGCAGCACTCAGGGGGCTGACCCAGGGTGGCACCAGCCTGTGGTCGGGCTCCTGACTCTGTTCAAACAGCCGCTCCTCCCTTTTCTCCGCCCTCTTCGTCAGTGGGTGCTGGTCCCACTTCCTCTAGGTGGGGCGGCGAGGCGGGGAAAATTCTGTGGGGAATGCCAACAGCAGTATTGCACCTCTGGCTCTGTCACAGGCACTTCCCCTAGCGGCGGCCCCATAGCTCAGGCCTCCCCTGCAAACTCCGCTCTGCCGTCCGGGCCGTGCTCTCTGCCCCGGGGTCTTTGCCCGGTCCGGAGCCACACTGGCTTAGCAGTTTCAGCTATGCCCACCAGCCCAGGAGGGGCCTTGTCACTTAGATTTATCTGATTTCAAGAGAGTGGTGATCCTGGGGATGTTACGGGTACCGTGGGTACCCCTCGGTTTACTGGGGCCTCTGTAGGGAATTGCGAAAGCTTGGCTGAGGAGTTCTCTCAGAGGCTGAGCAGGCTGGCTGAGGCCTTTGAGTGCATGGGGGTGGGAGACCTCCACGATACTTCTGTCTCGTTCTTCAGTCCCCACACACATGACCCTGTGACATGGAGGCTGGTTACGTCCATATACCAGAGGCGAACTGATCACTCCCTCGAGCTTCCATAGCTGGGGGCTGCCAAGGCCAGAATTCTAGCTCAGCTGCTGGGACTCCAGACCTCTGCCTTGGTGTTTTGTTCCCTTGTAGGTCATCTGCATCCACAGTGGGACCCCAGCTTTGACATAAACCTTGGACCCAGGCCTAGAGTGCGGAGCAAGGAGCAGACTTGGGGTTGGGCGAGGAGGATGAGAGGAGGTCCTTACCCACCCCTACTCCCCATGCGGCCAGTCCCTCGAGCAGGGCCCTGGCTTTGCCAGTCTCCCCGGCCCCCTAACCGCTGCCGCCTTTCACCAGCACGCACCCTTGCCCTTGGCCGCTCTCTGCCTCTGGGCCTCGGTATGAGCGGCTCCCGCTCCCTCGTCTCCGGCACTCCCTTCCTTCCCTTCTCCAGTGGCATCTCCTGTCTCCATCAGACGTCCTTCCCTCCTCCGCGCCCTGGTCTTCTCACATAGCTGCATCGCACTGTCATCATCTGCTGTGTTCTGCCTCCTCCTCCTCCAGACCGCAGTCCCCTCGGGGGAGGACACTGGGCCTCCCCGCCATCCCCGGCATCCAGCACAGGCCCACCCGGCCAGAGGAGGTACCTGGTACATGGTTGCTGTGCTCATCCTGACCCTTGGCTTTTCCCCCCCACAGGCCACCCTGCAGTTCTGCGTGGTGAAGCCGCTCATGGCTGTCAGCACCGTGGTCCTCCAGGCCTTTGGCAAGTACCGGGACGGTGACTTTGAGTAAGCAGCAGGCCCCCTAGGGGTGTGTAAGGAGGAGTGTCAGTGCCAGGGTAGATGCCCTGGTTTAGGGAAGGGGTGGCCACAGACTGGCCACACACGCACACACCCCAGGACCTTCCTCTGGGTGGAGGGGTACACCTGCCTGTACCCCTGAGCCGCAAGGCCCGAGCCTGGCAGTGGCAGCCATTGCACTCGGCCCTGCTTCTGGCACGGGGGCAAGCCCTCGACATCCGTCACCTTCACAGGCTGCAGAGTGGTGCCCGGGGACCATTCCCAAGACAGAGCAAGAGGGTCGGAGCCCTGAGAGGCCGGTCTGGGTCCTCAGGTAGAAAACCTCAGCTGTGTAAATTGTCCACAAACTCTCATTTTGGGGGTGAGCAGAAGTGACCGCATGGCCGTGTGCTGGCAAGTGCTTAGCATACAGCACCTGTACTGCACATGCCTGGGCAGGTGAGCGAACAGGGCTCAGAGCGGGACATGACTTGGCTCCAGTGAAAAGAGCAAAGCTGCACTCCCAGCCCCTCGCACACCTGTCTGACCATGAGGCTGAGCGCCCCACCCCAGGCCATGTTAGCTTCCACGCCCGTGTCCTCCACCATGGGCACCAACACTGCAGACGGGCGGCTTGGACACGCCCGTGAGCGAAGCAGGGGCGTATGGCCGGCCTGCACTGCGGGCGCACCCCCTCGCGCCCCCTCACGTTTTGATTGCTTCGATCACCTCTCCGTGTGGCTCGGGAGCACTGCTGAGAGCCGTAGGAATTGGCTCTGGAGCAGGGCTAAGGAGGGGGAAGGCCCCTTGTCCCCTCGAAGGGTCTGTCCCAGCCAGAATGCTCCCGGTTTTGCAGTGTCGCCAGCGGCTACCTCTACGTGACCATCATCTACAACGTCTCTGTCAGCCTGGCGCTCTACGCCCTCTTCCTCTTCTACTTCGCCACGCGGGAGCTCCTCAGCCCCTACAGCCCTGTCCTCAAGTTTTTCATGGTCAAGTCTGTCATCTTCCTCTCCTTCTGGCAAGGTAAGCCTCCTCTCAGCCCCTGTGAGGCCGGCCTCTGCCACCCTGTCCCCTAAGCCTTGTTCCTTTCTTCCTGCTTGCTGTCCCTGGGCATCCCGGCCTGGAGTTCAAAAGGGCCTCTGTCCACGGGCACCCGCTGGGCAAGGAGTCTGGGCCCCTGGGGGCCTTGAAAGGAGCCATGGCGGAGCTTCAGTGGGGCCCCATACAATCGGCGACATCTCTGTCGGTGGCTGGGAAGGAGCTGGGAGAGTGGGGTTGCCAGGAGGCCTTGGCTTTGTGTTGGCAGCCCTGCCTTACAGGAGTGACGGTGGCCCCTGTCGGGTGTGGCATTTTGGGATGCTGCGTGGAGGAAGAGACACTGGGAAAGGGGTCCAGTCTGGGCCAGACACCCACCCCTCCCCTTCCAGGCATGCTCCTGGCCATCCTGGAGAAGTGCGGGGCCATCCCCAAGATATACGCAGCCCACGTGTCAGTGGGCGAGGGCACCGTGGCTGCCGGCTACCAGGACTTCATCATCTGTGTGGAGATGTTCTTTGCAGCCCTGGCCCTGCGGCACGCCTTCACCTACAAGGTCTACGCCGACAAGAGGCTGGACGCGCAAGGTATGAGCCAGAGTCCTGGAGACTCCCCGCAGCGGGAGCACGCCCGGTCGGCCCAGGTCCCCTCCTGCCTCCCAGTGTCCTGTGGAAGGGTCGGGGACCACCAGTTTACAGGTGGGAAAGACGCCACAGAGGTCAAGGCACCTTCTGCCCCTGTCACAGGGTGGGGGTGTCCCTAAAAGCTAGGTCTGCCTACCTCTTGCAGCAGGTCTAGTGTAGGGAGACCCCCAAAGTAATATGGCACAGTATCCCCATGGGAAGGTCAGGATGGAGATTTTAGGATAGACAACTTTCTAAGGGTTCCTAATATCAGATACAGTTATCTGTTTGTATCCTATAATTCTTCTGTCTCTAAAGTTCTGTTGTTTGTTTTAAACCTGATTACTTCTCAGAAACAAACTCAGATGGTAATAGCTTTTAACAGCTTTCTCTTACACTTACTAATCTTCTTCGTTAAAACAGAGGTGGCGATCCCTGTTATACATTAAACACACTGGAGAGTCTTCAGAGCCTGTGTCTGGGCCCCACCCTCAGAGATTCTGCAGTAATGGGTTTGGGCTGGCGCCTGGCTCTGCGCTTTCAGAGCTCCCCAGGGGCTGGCGGGCAGGGGCTGCCTCTGGCTGCTCTTGGGCAGGGAGGGGATGTCATGTCCCAGAGGGGCAGGAAGAGGAGGCTAGGAATGCCCAAAAGGAGAGAGGGAGGGAGGAGGCCTGGGAGGGAAGCCTCTGGTCAAAGCCATCCACCCCAGAGCTCTGCAGCTGCCAGCTCCATTCCAAGTGGCTGGAGGCTAGATGCTCACTTCCCCAGGCCCACCCCGTACAGTGCCCACCACAGGCCCCAGGGAGCCGCATACGGAGCAGAGTAGGTAGAGGCACCACGTGTTGGTGGGCGAGGCACCAAGGGGCTCCTCAGCCCCCGCCCACTCACTGCCCGGTTCTTGCCCTGGCTGAGAGGAAGCCTTACACTTTCTGTGTGTGTGGTGGCCAGAGGCACGGACTGGACTGTGCTCCGGCCTCTTGACCATGTGCCGACCGTGTCCTCCCAGCACACGCGCTGGCTGGAGCTGCAGGCAGTTTTCCATTTTGTTGGCTGCACATCCACTCGGTGCCAGGCACTGTGCTGGCCGCGGCTCACTGCTGCAGCTGCTGCCCCACCCACTGCCCACCAGGCCCCCAGTTGGAAGGGTGCTGCGAGCACCCTGCCAGTGTTGAGGGCGATGTCTCCTGCCCCCAGTCCTGACAGACCCTGTGCCCTTGGGAAAGTCACCTTTGTGCCTGGAGCCTGGCAGGGTTTAAAGTGATGTAAGGAACCACTTCTGCACATGGTGGCCATGCAGAGGCTCTCAGCGCATGCCGGGGCTGTCATCCCACCCACGGCCCCCAGACACATCCGCTTCCAGCAGTACAGCCCTGGCCGGGACCCCAGCCCAGCCAGCAGAAGCTGCTGCTCACCCTTGTCCCCTCCGTGCTGGTTTTGGCCTGCCTCGCTCCCACTGACTGTGGGGCCCAGCCCTTGTCACCCTCTAGTCAGGTGGGGGAGAGCGGCCCCACAGTGTGATCTGCACATGAAACCCTACCCCAGTCTCAGTTTCCCATCTGTGAAGTGTCTTGAGGTTTGTAGCACGAGGCACAAGCTTGGCAATTCCAGCCAAACCTGAGGACAAGTCGGGGTGGGGGGCTCCTGACTTAGGTGGAGGCGGAACTTCAACCACCATTCTGGGTGTCTGCCATTTGTCCCCCCCCCCCAAAAAAAAAGAAAGCAGAAGTGCCACAGGAGGAGTCATCCTACAGTGACATCCCTTGGGAGTCATCCCTTGGGGCAGCTGGGTCTGCCTGGGCCAGCGGGGCCTGGAGGGCGGAGGCGGCGGGGTGGGTGGTGAGCGCCGCCTCTGTGGTGGGCACGTGGTGTTCACTCAGCTGTCTCTTGTCTTCTCTATTTCTCTGCTTCTCTCCCCCTCCTCCCCCACCCCGCGCTTCTGTCCCGGGTCTGGCCACGGGCAGTGCCAACATATGGCCCTTACGGTAGGTCTGCTCTCAGTCTGCACGTCTTTCCTGCACGTCGGTCCTGGTTACTGTCACCAGCATGCCTCTCTCTCTAGCTCCTTCTCTGTGTCCCCATCTCCTCCCTCACGGATGCTCCTGGGTGGCAGAGCCCAGAGCACCTGCCTGCCAAGGGCCACCCTCTGTAGAGCTCGTCTGCTTCCGTCCTTGTCTGTCGTTGTTCTGGAACATGCTCTGCTGAGTTCTGAGGCACAGCACTCATCATGAGGATGGAAGGGGCAGGCGAGCTTGCGTCTGAAGACCTGGATGCAAGTCGGGCTCATCCCTTACCTCCGGTTTTGTGTCCTGGGCCATTTCTCCCTCCTGAGTCTGTGGGGACGATTCATCAGAGGGAATTAGGAGGAAGCACAGCAGGGCGGGCTGTGTCTGCTCTCAGAGGGCTGCTGGTGAAGATGTCCGCCCCGCTGTGGGCCTGGGCTCCTGCCGCTGTCCTGACAGAGCGGGTCCTTGGGCCACGCCCCCAAGAGGGTAGGCAGGACTAGCACCCTGGAGCCTGGGCACCCCTGGCTCCCGGGCCCCCTTCCTCAACACTCCGGGTCTTCAGCTGATATCCAGCCTGGCCCGGCCTCCCTGGGACATTCCAGGCTTATTGCCGGCGCCCTGCCGGTCTCCACCCCAGGCCCCGTCCCCGATGCCAGGCTCGGCCGCAGTGGCTGCTTCTGTTCCCTTCAGGGATACTCTGCTCTGCACCCCGGCCAGTGGAGCTGTTTCTTTGCCTGTGCCTCCTCATGTCCAAGACCCCGTTCTCTGTCCCGGAAGGGGGTGGTTAGGTGGCAACAGCCTTGGCGTGGGGAATGGGTCTGGGCTAGGGGCAGCCCTGAGCTGCCTTGCTCCCTCCGCTTCAGCCCCTTCACCCCCACCACCTGCCCATGCCCTGCAGGCCGCTGTGCCCCCATGAAGAGCATCTCCAGCAGCCTCAAGGAGACCATGAACCCACACGACATCGTGCAGGATGCCATTCACAACTTCTCGCCCGCCTACCAGCAGTACACGCAGCAGTCCACCCTGGAGCCCGGACCCACCTGGCGTGGCAGTGCCCACGGCCTCTCACGTTCCCACAGTGTTGGAGGCGCCCGAGACAATGAGAAGACACTCCTGCTCAGCTCCGATGACGAGTTCTAGGTGTGGCCGCTGTGGAGAGGCTCAGCACCTTGGCCAGAGGGCAGGCTGGCACAGCGTTGGCATTGCCCTTTAATTTATTGGACCAGAACACTCGTGTATTTCTTCCAGAGGAACAGCCGGTCGCTGTCTGCCCAGGGGACAGCCCAGGCCCACCCTCGAGCCTTCAGGAATATTTCTACAAGGCCAAGACTGCACTGCCCAGGCGAGGGGCACGGGACGCTGGGAGTGACTCTCATGCCCTTGCTGCTCGTCCCATGGTGGTGGCATATTGGGACCAGCGGCCACAGTCCTCTCAGGCCTGTCCCCAGGTCATTGCCCTCCCCCATGAGACTTACAGCCCCACCCCTAACACCGTGCAATACACAACCCTGGCTCTTCCCGCCTGCCCCCTCCCCTGTCCACCCTTGTCCAGAGCTAGATTAGCCTCACCCCGGGCAGGAGGCGGGAGGAGGGAACGCGAAGCTCTCCGCGGACCCCCTCCCGACCCAGGCCTGCCTGGCATGCTGCAAGGATCAGAGCCAGACACCAAGAGCCATGGGTCCCACGAGGAAGGGTGCTCAGGTGCCTCTGGGCCCCTCTTCTGTTGATGAAGCCTCTCCAAGCGGGGTCCCTGGGCCCCTGGGTGTCCTTTCTGTGGCTGTACTTCTGCCTGCCTCATGCCCTTTCTTCCTGGCATGCTGAGGACAGCTAGCAGCCCACACTGCCCCGTCACTTGGGGTCTTTCTTGAGAGCATTTTTGGGCAGAGCCCTTGCTTCCTGGCTGCTCAGAGGGTCAGGGGCTCCCACCCTCCTTCCCAGGCTGAGCTACCAGAACCTCTCCTGGGTCCTATCCCTCCCTGGGGCTGCTCCCTTTCATTTCAGGGGAAGAGTCTGAGTCTTCATGTTTCAGACCAGCTTCCAAGGAGGATGGAGGGCTGGGGCATGCAGCAGGGGGCTGGGATGGGGGTGGGCGGGGTGGGGGGAGAAGTGGTCCCAGGCTCCTCTCCCTGTCCCCATTCCCACACGGGGCCTGGTGTCCTGCCTCATCTGTCTCCGCAGCCCATCTCTTCTGTGCCTTAGTCACATATGAAAGCCCCCCCTCTGAAGTCCCTCAGTCTGTCCCAGACACTCCCTGGGGACTCTCTGTTAAGCTGCTGGCACTCAGAGCATTCTGCAGTGCTGGGCCAGGCGCCCTTGGACAGGCCTTAGGGGTGACCAGGACCACCAGTCCCCTCCCCTCACCCACCTCCACACCCATATACCTAGAGCCTCCTAGGGCCGGAGCCCCCAGAAAGGCTGGGCTTGCACTGGCCATTATCTTAGGAAGAGCCTCGAGGTGGACATGATGCTCATTCATACCGCAGTGTCCTGTCTGAGAGCAAACACTCGGGTTTGGGCGCAGCAGCCTGGGGAAGGGGTGGGGTGAGGGGTTAGGGCCCTGCTCTGGCGTCAGCTTCACCGTGGAATCTTCTGCTCATTCCTGGAGTGAACTGTGCCGAGGGTTGAGTGGAGGGTTCCATCCCAAAGTTGTCCTTCTGGGCACTTGGCCCTTATGACCAAGCCGGCCCTCGGGGGCACAGAAGCCTGTTTGCAGGGTACTGAAGGGTAGCTCTCCGGCCCCTGTCCAGTGGTCCTGGTACCAGGCTGCCCAGGAAGGCAGCGGGTAGCTGCAGGCTGTCTGAAGATGACCTCCGTACCCGTTCCCACCATTTTCTTTCATGAATCTCTTTCTCCGATTCTCCTTCCAGGCCAAAGTGTGCAGCTGACTCCCTGCCCCCAGTCTCTGCCGCCCTGGCACTTGCCCTATAGCTCAGTGGCAGGGAGCCAGTGGCCCCTGGGGAGGTGGGGGCCGGGGGCTGGGAACTCATGCCTGACCAAGCCACCCCTCCTTCCTAGGATGCGTAACCTACCTTGTCTTTTTTTTTTTTTTTTTCCTGATAGAGTAGCTCTTTGTATATAAAAAATACTTGAAAAATTAATTGTATGATGTATGAGAAGACAGAGTCCCCTAGTTTTGTATCTTGTGTATGACTGCCATGAGTTCCATCAGAAAGTCGCTCTATTTTGGTCTCTGACATTTTAAATGCGTGACAGAAGTGAGCAAATAAAGTGAGAAAGATATATATGAGATCATATAGATTGTATTGAAATCTCTGCCTGTGGGTGAGGTTTTTTCCTTCTCCCCATCCCCGTGGATGTGTTGAGGGGTGGGTCTCATGGTTGTGGGTGGGGCTGTCTTAGGAAACCCTCATCCTTGCAGTGTGTAACGTGTAAGGTGATGGGAGGATTCACACTGCCAGAGACTAGAATTGCAGTTCACCGGATAAAAAGCCTTCCCCTCTCCTGGCCAAAGGGATGTGCTAGCCTTGGTCACAGGTGTGGGCAGTGGGTTGATGCATCTTTGTCCGTTTGTCAACCAGATAGATGGGGCCAGCCCACCGGCAACCCGCTTCCTGCAGGCATCTTTCAGGGGGTTGAAGAGATTTCCTGGGGTCCTCACTCCTTCCAAGCTATCTCCCCGCTGGGCAGTAGGGCACTTCACCTGCACACCGGGCCAGGCGTCTGGGTGTCTGACCGTGCAGGGCACCTGCCCACTGCCACCTCCACATGCCTTCTCAGGGCCTGGCCTGGGGCCCGGCTGCACTGACATGGGCACTCAGGAATGTGGCGGGGGCGGGGGAAATTCCCAGCCTCAGCTCAGGCCCGGAGTTTCCGGCTGCCTTTTCTCCTCAGGCCTGAGCTCAGCATCTCAGGATTAGGGGTCAGGATGGCGTGGGGTGGGAAGAGGCCGGGGGGAGTGCCGCAACCTGAGGGGGAAAAGGCCAAGCCAACCCATGTGGTTTGGCCCTTCCCCAACTCACACACCCTGCACCTTCTCGCAGCACCATCTCCATACCCACAGCCGCTACGCGGAACCCTTCTCTGCAGGCTTGTGCGCTCTCGTAAGGGTTTACTCTGCATGTTCAAGCTTGCAGCCCCCAAGGTTCCCAGTGCTTGTCATACCTACGCCCTGAGTACCTTCCCTGGACAGATGGGTAAACTGAGGCTGCAAGGAGTTTAAAAAAAGCCATCCAAGGTCACACGACTGGAAAAATGCACACCTGGATTCAAACCCCTATTTCCCTGACCGGCACGGTCACTCGGTCCTTCTCAGGGTGTCCCAGAAGGGCTGAGCAGACAGATCACAGTGCGTTTGGGGCCTCCAGTGAGACGAGGGTTGCGTTTCGGGCCTGTCGGCTGGAACTGAGAAACCGACTTCTCTCCGCACCTCCCTGTGCCTTCCGGAACATGAGGAAAGTATTTTCTACTTGGCTGTGGAAAATCAGCCCATGATGTGAAAGTGCTGGAAAGATTATTCTTCAATCCGGGAATTTTCCTCTCGGCGGGACTGTTTACTCAATGAAAGGATGCCCAGACAATTTAACCCTACATTTCATTGTCCTCCCAGCTTTGCCTTCCCCAGGGAGGATCCTTGGCTCCAGGAACCCGGATGGAAGGACAGATGTTTCGGCACTGCCTTTCTGGGTCCCTGCCTCCACCCCACCCCCAGCCCGTGTAAGAGCTAGTGATGGTGCATAGTTTCGGTATCTGAAAATTGGGGCGAACCTTACCACCCAGCAGAGGGTCCTGCCTGGGGTTAAAAGCAGGACCTTCTTAGGCCTCTCATTCAGAAACACTCACCCCCCCAAAAAAACAGCTCGGGACATACATTTCTTTACTGTAGATAAAGAGAACTTGACTTTATTTAGAAAGTCTACAAAATACAGAAGGCGGATAACTCGCTTACTGTAAGTCAGAAAATAAATAAATTCTGGGGGCCAGGCAATTTTTTATAAAACATTTTTTGGTTGTTGTTGCCATCTGGCTTTCCCTAAATATAAGATAAAATGTGATTTATTTGCAGATATAAAATATAAAGTCCAGTTCAGGGCCACACACCACTTTTCCTAGGGAGTAGGTGCCAGGGCTCTGTCTGGGGAGAATAACTTAGATTCGTGCAATAAATAAACAGCAGGGGTGGGCAGCTGTATACCGTTT
>NW_011888797.1:11205419-11215643 GCF_000151845.1 Pteropus vampyrus | reverse complement strand
AAAAAAACAGCTCGGGACATACATTTCTTTACTGTAGATAAAGAGAACTTGACTTTATTTAGAAAGTCTACAAAATACAGAAGGCGGATAACTCGCTTACTGTAAGTCAGAAAATAAATAAATTCTGGGGGCCAGGCAATTTTTTATAAAACATTTTTTGGTTGTTGTTGCCATCTGGCTTTCCCTAAATATAAGATAAAATGTGATTTATTTGCAGATATAAAATATAAAGTCCAGTTCAGGGCCACACACCACTTTTCCTAGGGAGTAGGTGCCAGGGCTCTGTCTGGGGAGAATAACTTAGATTCGTGCAATAAATAAACAGCAGGGGTGGGCAGCTGTATACCGTTTTGGGGGAGAGGTGGGGCTAGGCTTCCCAGGATAACAGGCAACAATCAATGGCAGTAGTCGGCCCCCACCCCACAGTGGACAGACTGGGGAGACGTGGTACCCCTCCCTTTCAAGGATCCCCACCCCAGGCTGCAGGACTACAGGATCTGTCTTCTCATCTCCCAACCTGCCACAGTGGTCACCTCCTTTGTCCCCTTTCTCTTTATCCGGCCAGCTCCTCCCTCTCTTCCTACATCACCTTCTCTCTCCCTCTGCTTTCCCCCTGACTCACAGAGTCATCTCCCAGGCCAGGGAGATCCTTCCACCCTTTTTCAGTCTCTGTCCACTGTCCCCCTGACAACCATGGCTGGAGTCTCGCGGCAGCAGTGGGAAGACTTGGCTTTTAGTTCCAGCTCGATCACTAAGCATATGTGGCCTTGGGCACTGTCCCACCCATCAGAGGCCTGTTCCCCGCCCCGCTGGTTAACTGGGTTTCACTAGGAAATTTCTCACGACTCTCCCAGTTGTGGAAGGCCAGGCACCCCCATGCCCAAAGCAGAGGCAGGAGCATCAGCTTCCCAGTCGGACAGTCTCACAGGACACACACAGGGCCAAAGCTAGTCCTGAATCTCAGGAGGGCAGGGAGGGGCCGTTGGCACAAAATGGCACAAAAAGCAGTCTACGAAATTAGGGTGGCCCTCTTCTCCTCGATGGCTCTCCTCTAACCCGCTCTGCGTCCCATCCTCCCAATCTAAGAAAGCTGAAATTTCGGCCCAGGGAGACCCCAGACCCCAACCCCATCCTACCTCCGATCTCACCAACGTTGCCCCCTCCTACGGGCCATTATTTCCCAGTTGCAGGGGTGGGACAGTGAAGACAGGATCCAGGCAGAGAACGTGTGATCACCACCAGGGCTGGTGGCTGCAGAGAAATGGCACCCGGGGACAGAGGTCGCGCTTGGGCACTTAGGGAAGGAATCTGGGGTCGGAGGGGCATGGTTTTGTGAATGGGGTGTGACCGTGGCGCGGCAGGCACTAGGAGCAGGCGGCGGGGGCTGGGCCGGGCGCGGGGCCGGGCGCGGGGCCCGGGCTTGGGGCAGACTTGACGATGGTGATGACGCTGGCGGGCGCCACGAGCGCTGCGGGCCCGCGGGCTGCGGCGACCGAGCGCGCGAAGCCCTGCAGCGCCTCGCACTTGCCGCGCAGCGCGTCGAGCTCCAGGCGCATGGCGGCGTTTTCGCGCGCCAGCTTGTCCACCTCGCGCTCCAGCTCCGACTTCTGCTTCTGCAGCTCTTCTTTCTGGCACACGCGCTTCACGCGGCAGCTGGCCGCATAGCCGCGGTTCTTGAGCGTGCGGCGCCGCTGCTTGAGCCGCGTCACCTCCTCGGCCGAGAGCCCGCGCAGGTGCCGGTTCAGCTCGCGCACCGACAGCCCCATCAGCGCCTCGTCCGACAGGTGTGGCGTGTTCTCACTCAGCTCGCGCTTGATCTGTGGGCAGCACAGTAGGCGCATGGGGAAACCGAGGCTCAGGGTCTCACCCTTGTCTCTGGGCCCCGAACCCTGGGCCTGGCACCTGGCACGTAGCAGGTACTGGGGTCGGCTCCTCCTACACCCTTAGTGCTCCCCCTTCACTGCCATAGGTACTGAGGGGCTGGCAGGACTTCCTTCAAGACCCCGAAATGGGGCAGGAATCTGTAAGGGGAAGCTGGGCCAAAGCAGGATCTGACTACACAAGGAGCCATCCCAGGTCTCAGCCCGAATTCTAACCCAGTGGCCAGGCCTGGACTCAGCCAAAGAAACCCAGGAAAGCACCTCTGAAGTCCTGCAGCCTAGCGGGCATTGTCCCGATGGGGAAGCAGGTCCAGAGAGGAGAAGTGGCTGCGCCGCGGGGGTGGGGGTGGGGGGAGTGGTACACAGCCTATGACCAGAGCCCAGGCTACCTGGTTCCCAGCCCAGAGCCCTTCCCGGTGGCCTCATGAATTCCTGCTGCCTGCTGAGCCGCTCTTGGGAATTCCAGGTACTGATAGGGAAGCGGGAGTGGGAAGCTCAACCTGGACAGGGAGGGAGGGGGACTGGGGACAACAGGGACTGCCTCCTCACCTTCAGGGCTTTGCTGGATAAGGGATCCACAGACATGTTTGCAGAAGGTGCTCTCTGGGCTGAGACCTAGGGGAGAAAGGAGGCCAAGGTCACTTTTTCCCCCCACTTACGATAAAATCCAGACTCACGACCCAGGCATTCGAAGCCCCCTTTGTCTTGGAACTCATCTCGCCGCTTTTTCTCCATCCGAGTGGTCCAGCCACGTGGCCTCCTAGAACAGCTCATTTCAGCCACAGGACCTTTGCACTTGCTGTTCTCTTTACTGTTCTCTTCCTTTTTATCTCTCTGTAGCAACTTTTCATCATTTAGGTCTTTGCTCAATGCCGCCTCTTCGAAGAGGTCTACCTATTCGGCTAATACCCTTTTGTGTCGTATCACATAACCCCATTGACCTACCCTCATAACAGTGACCTCTTCTGCAATTATTTTATGTTTGATGACTTGTTTATGGCCTGTCTCTCCCTCCCATCCCTCCCCCACCAAAATGAGGGTCAAGGCCTAAATCAATGCCTGGCACATAGTAGGTGCTCCATAAGTATGCACCAAATGAATGGACTCCCCTCTCCCCCAGGCATTCTTCCACATGGGGCCCAGACATGTATATTTTATCTTATTAAAAAAGTAAAAACTTCATTAAAGTACAACCTACATACGGCAAAGTACATAGAACACATGTGTACTAGTCAATGCCTTTTCACAAAGTCCAGCCAGCACCCCATCAATGTACAATGTAACCAGGCCCCTCCCGTCCCCCTGCCCAGGCCTCCCTCATCCAGAGCCTTGTTTTGGAAAAGCTTACCCTACCTGGGGTGCCCAGAGCAAATTCAGCACTGCCCGGGGCAGACAGGAGAGCTGTTCCTAGACTGATGAGAGGCCAGCGCATTGGTGTCACCGTCTCCCCCATGTTCACACAACAAACATTTATTGAGCATCTACTATTTGCCAGACATGTGCTTGGCACTGGGGAGACATGGAGGGTGCACGCTAGGGACCAATGGTCATTGCTCTGGGCTGGGAAAGGGACTGTCACGCAAAGCCCCCTTTAAAGCAGCAGTCCTCTCTGTCCGCAGCCACTCTGTTCTTCTCCCCCATTCCTTCACGGCCAGAGCGTCCCCATCTAATAATCCCCCTGGGGCAGTGATGGTGGTGAGGAGCAAAGGAGGACAGGGCAGGAGGGTGGTCTGAGATGCAGCGTCCTGCCGATTCTCACTGGCAATGCCCAGTTTAATGGCGTAAACTGGGGGTGAAACCCTGGTCCAGACCCTGGTTCCTTGAGCTGCCTCTGGGGCTGGCCTCCGACCCATTCTGGCAGGCCCCAGGTGTCTCTTGGAGACACTGGAAAAATGGAAAGTGCACAGACTTTGGCACCAGACACGCTGGGGACTTTCAGCGGTTGTCCCACTTACTAGCTGTGGTATTCTGGCACATCGGTTAACCTCTCTGTGCCTCAGTTTCCCCGTGGGCGATACAGGGCGGCTGTGTGTTAAGTCTGAACACGTTACTTCTTTCTCAGGACCCTGCCATGGCTCCCATCTTACCTGGGTTATAGCCAAAGTCATCACAATGGCCAACGAGGCACTACGTGATGTGGCCTCAGCAAAAGCCTCTCTGACTTTAGCTCCTGCTTCGCGCCCCCTTCCTCAACTCTGCTCCAGCTACACCCTCCTCCTCACTGTTCCTCAAACCCACCACACACACTGCTCCCCAGGGCCCCTGCACTGGCTGTTCCCTCTGCCTGGCATCCTCCTCCTCTAGAAAGCCACCAAATTTGCTTCCTCGCTTCCTTCAGGTCTCTCTGCAAATCTCGTGTTCTCATTCAATTTAGAATTCCCAACCCCTGATACACACACACACACGCGCGTGCACGCACACACACAGAAACACACACTCTCTCCCTCACACACACACACACACTCCATCTCCTTTCCCTACCTCGTTTCTCTATAGCACTTCTCACTATATATAATTATTATTACCCACATACATTTTACCTATTTGCTCAGTGTCTGTCTTCCCATCACAGTGCCAGCTCACGACAGCAGAGATCTCGTCCACTGCTGTACCCCCAGTGCTTAGAGCAGTGCCTGGCACATAGTAGAAACTCAAGTAATGGTTACTGAATTCTCCGTGTGACTCAGGCCGAGGTGGGGACAGTCCAGGGCTTCTTAGAAATCCCCCAGCTCCTTCCAGCCCACACAGCTAGGGGGTCTGACACCCTAGAGGGAAGCAAGGAGTGCGACAGGAAAGGGAAGTTACTTCAAGAGATCCCCTGACAGAGGCAATCACCCTGGTCCTTGGGCTGGGAGAGTCTTCAGAGCCACCCAGGCTTCTTGTGGTGTAGCTGGAGGAAACTGAGGCCCAGAAAGTCCCAAGTCAGGACCCTAACGTTTCAGAGACACCACCTGGAGACCCTCATACACCACCCACACCAATCCCACCCTTCAGTACAGGCCTCTTATATGGCTACCTTCTCCTAACAGACACATCCTTACGGAGGTCCCAGCATGTCCGCTCATCTGCCACATAACAACCGGAGGATCTTCCCATGTGAATGTGACCATGTCATCCCCGGACGCAGACCCTCCGCGGCTCCCTACTATTCTGGGGACAGAGTCCAGGCCCACCATGTGGCTCCCATGCTCATTCCCCACCACTGCCCGCCTCTGTTCAGCATTCCAGCCACATGGAATCCCTTTCACTTCCTCTCGTCCCACGCTTTCTTGCCTCTAGGCCGCCCCACGCACTGTGACACTTCTCCCCCCGCGTTATCTGGCAGCCTCCCACTCATCCTTCTGCTTTGGGCATAAACATCTCCTCCTCCAGAAAGCCCTCCCTGATCCCAGGGCTTGTTAGGCGCTGCCCGCCCCAGCACTTCTCCCCTGCATTGTAATGGTCGGTTTCCTTGTCTGCACACCAGACAGGAAGCTCTCAGGCAGGAACCGGGCTGAGTCAGCTCAGGTTCTGAGGCCGCTAGCCTGGGCCTGGCAGGGAGCAGGCACCAGGGAGGTATGGATGGATGCAATCTCTGACACCGTCCACCACCCAGCTCGTCAGTGTCTGAACCGAGTGCCAAGCTCACGCCCTGCTGAACACCGTTGAGAGAAAAACCTCTTGGCCCCATCTCTAGTTCTTCCTTTCCATCCGCCTCCTTGCTTCTGCGTGGCAGGGCTGGTACAGACCCCAGGAGGAGGGGAAGGGAGCAGAAGGGGTTCTGTCCTCATACTGCTTGGCCCCCAGGTGGGGTATGGGAAACAAGGAGAGGAGCACTGGATTAAGAGTCTAGCCCAGGTTTGGGTCCCATCTCTGCTTTTTCTAGGTTGTGTCACCTTGGGCAAGCCACTCCACCTTTGTGGGTCTCCACTTCCTCATCAGTAAGAACACTACCTGCTCAGAGTTTTGGCGGAGGCAACGGTAGACGTGCGTGAGCATCTGGGGAGGTATGAGAATAGCTGTCTGTCCAGGAGGGGTCAGGCCTGTAGCAATTACAGAAAGACCCCTGCTTCATCACTTTACCCAGGGGGAGGGGGAGATCTAGAGAGGTGTATTGTTGCCTGAAGTCATACAGCAGGTGAGTGACAGCCACTCCCCAAGTCAGGAGGGATTCTGAACACTTGTAAAGGCCCCAGGACCAGGACTGAATCCTGGTCCCTTTCACACTGTCATCACCCTAATCTCTCAACAACCCTATGAGGTAATGCCCAGAGAGGTCAAAAGAGTAGTTCAGGGTCACGCAGCTAACAGGGCAGAGCCCAGGACTGAGGCCACACTGAGCCACACGCCTCCCCCCAGTGTGGACCTCACGGGGCACCCTCTCTTGTTTCCCCACCTCTGTGGAGAGGAGGCTGGACTTGCCAGTCTCCACGGCCACCCAGCTCTGAGGTGCCAGGATTTGTTTTGGGTCTCCTAGGAATATGCAAATGACATACAGATAGCCAGGGCCCCTTGCCGGCTGTTCAGGGAGTTGGATGTTAGGTGACACCCAGGCAGTCTGGGCTATACAGAGAGACATGATGGGAGAGGGGAAGCCTCTCTCTCCCTACCTAGGTTAACTGAGCCTTTTGGGTGCTGGGTGCTGAGCACTAGGTGCTATGGCTGATACAGAACCTTGGAGGCCTGGCTTGACCCTTTGAACATGTCATTTTTCTTCTCTGGGCCTTGTTTTCTTCACTTATAAAGTCAGCGCAATTGTAATAGTATGCGTGTGTAAAACACAAGAGGCTTAGACAATATCAAAAATGGCAAATGGCTGGCTTATCTCACCATCATCCTTCCCCCCACTCTCGACACAGGCATCGCTAGTCAACCACAGCACTTGTTCCTACTGAGGTTGGACACAGACCCCAAATCTTTCTCAACATAGTACTGTTTTCCACTGAGCTTGGACACAACCTCAGAATCCTCAACACAGCCCTCCAAAGTAAGCCCCATACGAGGTGGAAACTGTTGGCCAGCCCATGTTCTATATCGTGGCGGAAGATCCCACCCACTTGGCTGGCTGTGATTCTAAGTACTTTTAGGCCCCAGGGAGGCTCTGAACCTGTTCTTCTCTCCTTTCCTCCTTCCCCGCCTGTTCTAACCTCAGCCCCCTCAACTACATCCTGGCTGTCAGCTGAGGCACCTATGCGTGCCCAGGAATTCCCTAGCTCAGCAAAGTCGGGCAACCACAAAGGGAAAGTCACAAGATGGGGAACTTTCTGATAACCTCAGGTTTTTAGCCTCTAGCTCCAGGCTGGGGGCTGCTGGGTGGTCAGCCGAGGGGCTGGGCCCTCCGCCAGGTTGACTCGGCCAGTCTGGTAGATCTTGGGCCTGAGACAGCAGCTGATCCAACCTCCTTGTTTTGTCATGGAGACAACTGAGCAGCTGTTTGGTGGGCTGGAACTCAGGAGTCCTGACCCCCAGCTCGGGGCTCTTTCTTCGATGTCAGACACAACACTCTCACCCCAACACAGCCCTGCTTCTTCCCTCTGAGGCCAGCAGAGCGACCTCCAGGGTCTGCAGGTTCTTAACTTTCCGTTGGAGGCGTGGAGAATGCACTTCCTCTTGGGGGACTGACAGCTGCTCTGGCCAGTCCGCAGCGGCAAGCCCTCCTACAGCCCCCTCCCTGACCCCCCCCACCAACAGTCCACTCCAGAGACATCCTGCAAAGGGCCCACCCGCTGGCACGGGCTCTTCTCTGGCTGCTGAGCCATTTTGCTTCCTCTGTGAGGACAGAGGGAAAAAATGTGTTTTCCTGGGCCTTGGCAGCCGGCACTGGCGGAGCCTCCTCCCTGACGGAAGGGGAGCAAAGCTGGGAGAACCCAGCATCCCAGGGAAGCAGGAGTCTGGGGATCCAGCTCCAGTTCCCCCACCCACTCACACTCACTGTGTGACTTCAGGTATGCTACTCCCTCTCTCTGGGCCTCGGTTTCTCAACACGCCAAACCTCTGCTAAGCCTAAGGTGTCTTCTAACACTGACAATCTTGGAGTTTAGAGCGTCAGATTCTGGCTTAGAACGGAGGTCCAGGACCACTGGCAGAGTGGAGGCCCAGGACCACTGGCAGAGTGGAGGCCCTACAGGACGGGAAAGGAAATCAGTGAAGGCTTCCTGGAGGCAGGGGCATGAGAACACAAACTCAGAGACTATCAGCCTTGATCACTCCTCTGCTTCACTTGCATATCCAGGTTCCTCTTTCAGCTGAACCATGACCATAGCCGTCTCCTCACTGGCGTCTAGTCTTGCCTGCTTCCACCTCTGACCCCCCATCTATCCTCCCCCTAGAGCTGTCAGAGGATCATTCCTGACACAAACCTACAAACTTAGATTCAGCCCATTTCAAAACCCTACGATGCCAGCCTTCTCTCTAGTCCATAAAGTGGGGCCTTCAGGCCTTCACTGCGTTCTCTCTCCACTCATGGACCCACTGCTCAATCATTCGTTCAGTCGCCAATACCAAGAAGCACTTATTCTGTGCCAGGTTCTGAAGGCCTTTTTAGGGCTAAAAATGAATCACAGTCTCTGCCCTCAAGGCTTCACAGACAATCATCGCTTGATCTGACAACCTGGCTCGCTGGTTACCTCCTCAGGGAAGCTTTCCTTGACTGCCCTGGCTAAGTTGGAGCCCTGTTACAGGCATACCTCAGAGATGTTGCGGGTGTGATTTCAGACCACCACAATAAAGCAAATACTGCAATAAAGTAAATCATATGTGCATATGAAAATTATGTTTACACTATACTGTAGTCTATTAAGTGTACAGTACCATTATTAAAATATATATATATAACTTAATTCAAAAATATTTTGCTGACAAAAAAATGCTATTATCTGTGTCTGTTGGAAAAATGACGCTGATAGATGTGCTTGACACAGGGTTGCCACGAACCTTCAATTTGTAAAAAATGCAATACCTATGAAGCACAATAAAACGGTGCACAATAAAATGAACTATGCCGGCACAATATACTTTCAAGCCACAGTGGCCTCCACCTCATACGACCCATCTCAGCTGTGGTTTTGCATTTAATGTGGTGGCTCTTCCTTTGACTTTATCTCCCCTCGCTGACCTAAGCTCCCAGAGGGTAGGCTCTGGATCTGGTTTGTTTGCTGGGGAGCATCTGGCCCATGATGGGGCCCCTGGCAATGCAGGCTAAAAGCATCAGGCACAAGGGCCAGGGGAGCCCACATGGGGTCCCAGGTCCTGGTGAAGGCCTGGGGTGACCCAATGGGGAGTTAAATCTTTCAGTGCTCATTTTCCATCAGTAACTGAGTCAACCAGAGATGTTTCCTGCCCAGCTTTGAGGATGGGCCTGCCTGGTTCCTGTGCTCCTTGCGGCCACCTCCCATACCGAACCATACACATTCCTGGACATTCCTGGCCTTGGCCTGGGGCTGTTGGCTGTGCTTTCTCTCCCACAGTTCCCCTGGAAAATAAGCTGCCGTTCCCCGCCTCTCAATCTTTTTCCCCCATTCTGCCACCTGGATGTTGCTGCAGAGGGAGATACTGAGGTTCCCGCTGTGGTAGTTGAGCTCACCAGGGCTCAAAGATTCAAAGTTAAAAGATCCTCTGGTTCCTCACCCCAGCAAGCTCAATTGCCCGCTGCAACCCCCATGATTTTGTAGCCCTGTGGGTAGAAAGAGGGAGAAGGCAGAATAAGACCAAGGAATCCCTACCTCCCAGCCCATCCCTCAGGCTACTGGGCCAAATGCAAGCTTCCTGCAGAGCTGATAAAGGGGGGTTAGGGCTAGGCTGGGTTCCACCTCTCACACATTAACCCTCGGAGCACCAGGACCACCTGTCCCACTGCCTGTTGACCATGCCTGGCCCAGAATGAGGACTCTGGGAACTCGGGCTGGCCCAGGCCCTCATCTAGCTCCTCAGGTCCAGCCATCAATATGTATGTCTGACTAGTCTCACTTGTAACTGAATCCACCAGGAGGACAGAAACCAGTCCCACCCCGTCCTCCTGTCTCATCTTCCTAGGCCCAGCAGGTACGAGCCCCAAAACTGGGACCAGCCAGAGTAGCTACTAAACAGAGGAAGCCTGGGATTCCTTCCTACGGTTCCATTTTGGGTATTCTGGTCCTTCTTGTTCCTCCTGAGACTGAGGGTATGGGCAACTCTGGGATGAAGGAGAGTCCGAGGGTTGGCCTCCTCAAGCAGCCTGGAAAACCTGGGGACAAGGACCTGGGTGCCAGGCCACCAGGGTGCTAGGCGGAGGAGTGGTCTCCTCACCTCATCTCCAGCCCAGCCGGGAGAGGTCCTTGATACTTCTCCCCACCTTGTGGCTGTAGGGCAGGCAACAAACACCGCGGTC
>NW_011888797.1:11188231-11204761 GCF_000151845.1 Pteropus vampyrus | reverse complement strand
CCGTCCCCGTTCCGGACCCGCGTACTCACCGGCTTCTCGGCCCGCTTTGCCTGGCGCCCCTGGCACGCGCGGGTCCCGCTGCCGTTCGGGCTGCTGTCCCGGCCCGTGCCCTGGTCCGTCTCCCCTCCGGTCCCGACCGCGGGTCTCTCCGAGCCGGGCTCGCGGGAGCGACGCGCCAGAGTTTTGTTGTGGGGCGGGCGGCGCGGGGGGCCGCGCGGAGTTGTAAGGCGAGCTTCCCGGAATTACTCACTCACAGGATTCCTTTCATTCATAAAAACCCAGTCATGCGGTGACGTCACCTCTCTGGCCGCCCCCCGGCCCGGGAGCAGCCTCTGGATCCTCAGCCCCGCCCCGCCCAGGCCCCGCCCACGCCCAGGCCCCGCCCCGAGGTTCTCACCCCCAGTTAGACCGCGAGCTGGAAGCGTTCACGTGACTCCTCGCGAGAGCCGGGTGGGTGAAGGTGTCGTTCGTCTCATTTTACAGTCGACAGTCCCAGGCCTCTTCTCCTTTCGACCTACACCTTCTTCCTTGATGATCTCATCCAGTCCCGTGGTTTTAAATGTCATCTATATGCCCGAGTCCCAAATTTGTAATTCCAGAGCGAAATGGCTTCTCTGAGTTCCACCGCGAGCCTCCACATGGGTGCCAGATGGGGGCTGAAAATACTACACAGCCGAAATCCACCTCCTGATTATCAACCCTGCCGCAGCAACCCGTACCCCCATTCTTCCCCATCTCAGTTGTTCAAGCCCAATCCTCGGAGTCTTGTTCCATCCTTCTTTTTCCCTTCCAGCGTCACGTATCTGCCTCTAACACTGTCTTTGCACCTGACCACTTCTCCCAACCCCCAGTCCTACCACCTGGTCTAGGCACCATCATCTTACCTGGAAAATGGCAGCAGCCTTCTGATAGCTCCTACTTTGCCTCTAAATGTTTTCTTCACACACCAGACAATGTTCTTCTCAAAGCTTAACACCGGCTCTAGTTTCCCTGCGCATTTAGAATATAAACAATACTCCTGTCTTTGCTTTACAGGTCCCTAACCCATCTGACCTCTAGCTACCTCTCCAGCCTCACTTCCTGCCACTCTGCCCTCATCCACTAGTCTTAAGCCACACTGCCCTTCTTACTGTCCCTCAAACCCACTCAGTTCATTCCTGCCACAGGTCATTTTCACTTGCTATTTCCTTGTTCGTTCACTACTGGGCTCGTTTTCATCTTTTAGATCAGTTTAGATGTCTCTGCCTCAGAGAGGCTTTTCCTAACTTCCCTGGCTAATGGAACCCCCACCTCTAAAATTTTTTATATAACCTTAATATCTCCGTAGGGTATTATCTTATTTAGATATAGGTATTATCTTATTTATGTATTTGCTTACTGTTTAGTGTCTGTCTTACCCTACCAGGTGTAAGTTTCATGAAGTTAGAATGTTGTCTAATCTTGTTCTCCACTGCTTGTCCCGTGCCTACGACAGTGCTCCGTACAGAGTAAGCCCTTGGTAAATACATGTTGAGGAAACAAATTAGTGGAGGTGCAGAGAGGTAAAGTGACTTTCCAAAGTCATGCAGCTAGGAAGCACAAGAACTGGAATTTGAATCTGGGTCTGACGGATTCCTGGTCTGGATGTTTGGGGCTATGCCCAGCTGGGTGGGGCCCAGCATAAACTGAGGTATGTGTTCAGTGCCAAGAGCCCTACCCGGAAGAGCTAGCTTTGGGGGCCAAATGGGGGAATATTGCCATTTATTCTCCCTTTCCTTTGTTTTTGCTGGTCCCACTGCCTAAAGTGCCTGCTATCACTTCAAGAGCCATCTCTTCTGTGAAGGTAACATCAGAGCACTTACCTTATTTTACTGCCCAGGATACAGGGCCTCCCCAATTAGGAGGTCTTTGTGTGGAGGCCTGGGCACCAGTAAGGCTCCCCCTTCCCTTGACATAAAGTAATTTGATTTCAGCATCCTTGTTATGCTTTCCCTGCCTTGAGCCTTGGTCCACCTGGGATTGTGACATCTATCCCTTACCTCCCAAAGGCCTTGGGTTTCATATGTAAATTGGCCCACTAGCTTCCCTAGTGACCAAATGATGAGGCAGCTTTGTCTGGGACTCAAACAATCCCACCATCTAACCACCCAAATTGCCCACTTGACCTACATTTACATATCTACGAGAATCGTTTTACTTTTTGGAGTACAATAGTTCTAGATTTTTGAAATTGGGATTGTGGTATCCTCTACCCTCTGTTTTCTATGGGCTTCTCAAGGGCAAAGTGGACCTAATCCCCAGTGGACCACACAACACCCCAGGACACCATGCTGCCTAAATCCTTTGCTCCCATTCCCAAGCTGCCCACATCAGGGGGTCAGCACTTCAGTATCCATCCAGCAGGGACTATTCCCCAAAGATGTGACTCCCTTTTTAGTCAAGGTCAAGAAACATGGTGCAATGTCATATTTGAAAGTGAGAGCTCTCTGGCTTGAAGGGGGTGCCTACTGGCCAAATCTAGGACAATTTGAGCATCAAAAGAAATAACAGTAATGACGGATTATAACCTACTGAATAAAAGAAGAAACCATGAGTCCACACTAACATGAATGAATGAATGAATAAAGAAAGCTCCTCCTTCCAGAGGAAGGAATGATGGAGTTAGAAAATGATCATTGGGCAACCACCATAGTAATAATAGATTCCAACAAGAATCATCAATGGATACAAAAGTTTGATGAGAAACATATTTCTATAGTTTCAAAGTATTTCCCCACAGACAATGATTACTTACAAATGGAAAGGTAGTAACTCTGCAGTGGAGAAACCTGGCAGATACCACCATCACTAAGTGATCAAGGTTAATATCACCAGTGATTGGACAAATTGATATATGTTTCTCCTAAATGATGCCTTAAGAAGGACACAGCATCACCTCCGTTGGTATTTCTGCCAAAAATGTATACAAAGAATCTAATCGCAAGAAAATTGAGAGAAGTTCTACAAAGTTACCAGACTGTAGGCTTAAAAAAGTGGCAAGATGGTGAAAGACAAAGGCTGGGGAACTGATCCAGATTAAAGAAGTCTAAGGAGACATGAGGACTAACTGCAGTGTGTGATCCAGGGTCTCCTTTTGCCATAGGATAATTGGAAAAATCCAAATAAGTTTTGTGGGTTAGATAACAGTGTCATATAGATGTTAATTTTCTTTGATCATTGGCTGGTAGTCATGTAAGATAATGTTCTTGATTTTAGAAAATACACACCAGAGTATGTAGAGGTAAAAGGTCATCATGTCTTCAATTTAATCTCAAATGTTTTAGAACAAGATAGATAGATAGACAGATAGATAGATGATGGATGGATAGATGATTATAAGGAAAATATGATAAAAATATTAACAATTGGGGGATCTGGGAGAACATACAGAAATTCTCTATTATTCCTGCAACTTTTGTGTAAAATAAAAAAGTTGTTTTTTTTTCCCCCTCCAAAGTAGGGCTCTCAAGTTAGCCTGTGGGCTCAAATCCTGTCCTTACCCCTCACCGGCTGAGTGTCTTAATCTCTCCCCACCTCAGTCTCCTACTTTGTAAACTGCACTTATTAACAATGCCTACTTTATGGATGGTGAAACAATTTAACGTGTTCTCACTTATAAACATTTGGCACAGTGCCTAGGATGAATAAAAGATCAATAAATATTGGACTGGAGAGAGATGAGTTGTCTGGAGTCCCCTGGGACACTCCCTCTGAGAAATCCGCTTCTCTCTGGTGAGAGACACAAAGCCAGTGATGACCTCACCCTGCAGAGACCCCACCTCCTGCCACGGGGAGTGGCATTGTTGCCAGTTTCTGGGGAGGAGTGGCCCTTTGCCAGCACAGTCCAGATGGTCTCTGTCCACCTGCTTGGGAGTCCTAAACACCAGACAGCACCCCAGCACATCCCTGCAGTACCCTGGCCCACAGTAGGTGTCTTGCCCAATAGCAGGTGCTCAGTGACAGCAACAGGCTTGGCCCAAGTTGGAATCTGTAGCTTAGGCTGCACCAATGTGGGGCTTTCCTCACTCCGGCCTTGGTTTCCCCACCAGCAGTAAGAACGTAGGATTAGATCAGTGGTTTTTAAACAACTTCAAACCACAGTAAACTTTCTTCAACTGAAAGTCGACTGCAATGCGTCCCACATGTGAGACAGCTAGAAGCTGGGCTGCGGCGGAGGAGACCAGGGCTTTAAGATTTCTCCATTGGGTGTTCTCTGGAGGTCCTTCCTGCCCTGAGATTTGATTTCTGAGCCTCCATGAGCTCCCATCCCTGGACCCTCAGGACTTCCCTGCCCATCTCAGCGGGACAGCTCTCCGTCAGATGGGCCAGGTCCTACATTTCCTGTGGATCCATCTGCTAGGTGCAAGTAATGTCAAGGGACGTCTTTCAGCACCTTCTGGCACTTTACCTTGTTCTGGGCGTTCCCAACCATCACATGCCTCCTACCAGTTGCTTATTACTGCTTATTACTATTATTGTGTTTATGGGATGCTTCCCATGTGCCAGGCACTGTGCGAAGGGCCTAAGACCTATTTGCGTGGTATATATTTTCCTGGCTCTTTTCTCCCACTGCTAAATAAACAAACCATTAAAAAAATAAAAATAAAAAGATTTGTCCTTTCATCACATTTCAGTGCCTTTATAATTCACCTTTCTCACGAAGCCTTCCCCGCTGAGTGGTGGTGCACACATATGATCAGCCCCATTGTAAAGCTTAGGAAACAGAACAATTTATGGGTTCACCAACTGCCCAGGGAGCATGCCTGCTTGCTGGGTGTGGTGTATCAACGACCCTTAAAGGCTCTCCCACTGTCTTAGGAGTTAGATATTATCATCGCCATATGCAGGGGAGGATATCGCGAGTCCGAGAGGTGAGGAATTTGCCCAATATCACACAGCTAGGTCCTGGCAGGGCAGGACTTGAACTCAGGCCGGTCTGATTCAGGGACAATGTCTCTCCCTTTTGTTAACTCTGCCTCTGCCCAGCTATAGCGGGGTCTGTCAGAGCTGATTGTGCCAGGAGTCAGTCATAGCTCCTAACTCCTGGCCAGAGCTGATTGGCTCAGGGAAAGCAATCCAAGTTGGCCCAATTAGAGTCCTTTCCAGGAACTAAGGGAAGAAGGCCAGTCCATTTCTGACAGTGAAAGCTGTGGGTAGCGTGGGAGCTGCATTCCTCATTCCTGGGCAGAAGGAGCCAGAGAAGAGAATGAGGTGGATGTGCTGAAAGGCAGAGGCCATGGAGGGTCTGGTTCAATCTGAGGCCCCTCTAGCATTTAGCTGGTCATCTTTTCCTTGAATTCTGGGAGATTCTCTGATTACTTTCCCATCACTTATGTTAATTTGAGTTGAGTTTCTGTCGCTTACAATCAAGAGAGTCCTGATTCATTCTAATCCCTTTCTTCTTGATCCCATAGAACCTTGACCCACTTAGTTCCCTCTTCTGGGAGTCTCTAAAAATATGATTGTGTTGCCATATTAAATTAATATATATACATTTTGGAAAACTTTATGCTGAAGACTGGGCATATGATTTGCAGTTGATTAAGCACAGAGGTTTCTGTCATCATGAATAACACATTTTTGCCTGGTCAATCACTGTAGAAGTCATTTAGGACATTCACAACTATTCTGGTTCCTTTCCTTCTGGCCACATGGTAGGACTGCATTTCCCATCTCCCTTGAATTTGGGTATGGCCATGTGGCACGCTCCGGCCAGTGAAATGTGAGCAGAAGTCACGTGTTACCTCTGAGCAGTACCTTTAAGAGCTGGGGCCTGATTCACAATGTGCTGATCTCCTGCCACGATGATCATGGAAGCTGATGTTGAGGAAAAGCCCCCTCAGCCTGGGGTCCTGAGTGACTTTGGTAAACAGACCCCTACCCCTTCCTACATTGGACAGATAGTGTGAACCAAGACAGTTACTTGTATTAAGCCAACGAGATTGTAGGTTGATTGTTACTACAGCATTCCCTAGTCTATCCCGTAAGACAGAGGAACGTGATCTACTGTAATTTCATGATTTCCTCAGGAAAATTGTATTTGGCTTATATACCAGGGCTTTTAAACGATAAACAATTGTCTGGATATTTGAAGCAAGTTTGTATAAAACTGTGAACTCTAAGGACAGGAATAGAGATCTCTTTCGTGTCCCCATACCACCAAGAGTGAGGCCATACACATAGTGGGTACTTCACAATTACTGGCTGAAGAAATTGCAGTGAGGATGGGAAGCCCAGGAGAAAGAAGAAAGGGGTGAAGGCCTTGCACACTCTGACCCCCACAAACCCCTCAGTGGACTCTCATCCTGAGAAGCCAGACTCTGCGGGTTCACTGGCACACGTCCCCAAAATGCTCTCCCCTTGGCCTTTCCAAACCCGCACCATCCTTCAGGACCCAGGTTCAGGCCAGTTTCTAGCAAAGCTACCTGGCCCCCTGGCCCTGAGCACCAACCTCTCCTCAGGCCAGTCTGTCCTGTGAGCTCCTGAGCTGGGGAAATCCTGCCTTTACTGGTCAGGGCTGGCTTTCTCCCTTGGGATGGGAACATGTGGCTGCTGCCTCACAGCCCAAGGTCACCTGCACTCATTTCCTTCCTGAGGAGGGCACAAGACCCAATGGCCCCTCATCAAGTCAGAAGCTACATAATTAGTGTAATGAGTACCCAGGTGCCTCGTGAACTCTGTGCCCTTCAGGGACCTCTCCCACAGCAGCAGAGGGATTTTTTCCACATTGCTTTCTGATTTTAACATGTCTGGGACTCCCACTACCTGCAGGGCAAGGTTATCATCCTCAGTCTGGCACCTGAGACCCTTCGTGTTTGGCCTCTGCAGCTCACCTGCCTGCTCACCTGCTCACATGCCGGGTTCTAGCAATGCTCGACTTTTTGCATTTCCCCAATCTACACAATCTCATGATGTTGACCTTTTCCATATGGTTCTTTCCACCTGGAATGTTCTTACTTTCCTAATCTAGCTGGCAAACTCCTATTCTACCTATGAAACCCAACTTAGGAACAGGGGTAGGAGTCGGTAAATTTTTTTCTGTAAAGGGCCAGATAGAAATTTTTCAGGCTTTGTGGACCATATGGCTTCTGTCACAGTTTCTCAACTCTGTCATTGTGGAAAGTGAAGACATATGTCGACAAATGGTGTGGCTATGTTCCAATAAAATTTTGTTTACAGGAACAGGTGGCAGGTGGGATAGTTTGCCCACCCCTGCTCAAGAGTCATCTCCGAAAGCTTCCTACAGGACAGAGTTCAACAATCCCTTCAGGCAATGCCCTCCATACCTTACACATTTTATTGTAATACAAACCCTGTCGGTAATGATTCTACAGTCATAATGATTAAATGACGTGATGGTCATACCATGGTCTCTCGCTTGGATTTCTGCAATAGCCTCCTTACCGATCTCCCAGACTCTGTGTTGCCCTCAGACTTAGCAAAACATACTCTAAGTTTGACTTCTCTCCCTCGTTTATCATCTATCGTCCCCACTAGACTGTGAGTTACATGACAGTGGGGACTTTTATCTATTTCATTCGCTGTGGTTTCATCGGCACCAAGAACATTGCCAAACTTTCTAATTTAGGGAAAGAAAAGACAAGATGGGTCTTGGTTCTGGTTCTGCGTTGTGATTCTGGGGATCATTTCCTCTTGCACAACCTCAGTTTCTTCATCTACAAAGTGGGGATAATAGTACTACTTCTCAGGGTTATGATGATCAAACAAGGAAAAAGTGTAAAATTTCAGTTAGCATATTAGTTAAATTTCCATGTAACTTTTTGAGGAAAGGGACTTGGTCTAGTCTGAACCTCTGGATCCTGGGCTCCTAGAAGGCAGATAGATACCTTGCTCCAGCGTGTCTGGAGCTGCAAGTCCCAGCACAGCCCCTCAAGAGAAACTCTTTGATTTGAATTGCTCCAATGCAAAATCCAATAGAAACCCAACAGAATGTATTCCCATGTGCTTACTTGCCTCTCCCTTTCCATTGCTTGCTCGTTCAATGCTACCTAGTAACCCACTATACTTCGTCTCTTGTTTTATCTACTCATTTAACAGTTTTCACCAGATTTACCCAAAGGAGGAGCACTCAACTTCATTAGGCCCTGAAATTCTATTTAATTAATTTCTTCCAAGGATCTTTGAGTGTGTCTAACAATTGATCCAGCCTCCCTTGGCCTTCTCTGCATTCAGATTCACTTGTGTATCTGTATTGACAAACTTGTCTTGTAGACACACCTTGAACACGAAGGTGGGTGTTTGCTGGAAAATGGGACTCACCCTGTTGAACCTACACAGTGTCTCATGTCTGATTGCTCAGTAGTGGGTGGAATGCCTGGCCTCTTTCGAGCTCCCTGATAACCATTGCCCTGACTTCACTTATTATGGGTGTGTAGGCAAGATATTTTCATTGAGAATTCTAAATCTTTAACCCATTCTCTCCACTCCAAGCTGAAACTCTTGCGCAAAATTTTAATTAGTTTAAGGAGATAGTTTCCTCATCTATGTGGATGAAAAAACAGGGTTTCATAAAAAGTAACCTCATAGGGTGATCAGAGCACAAATTTCTAAATGGGCAGGTCATGGTGGGTCATCATGCTCCGGGCCTATAACTTCTCTGGTGAAAGGTTTTAAGCCAGCCCTGTCTATTGTTCTTGTGCATCTAGGTAACACACCTTTGAAATATCAGAAGTAAAACCCTTAGAAGGAAGTATTAATCCTCAAGAGAGCACATAATCTTAACTATTCTGTAATTGAATCCCCACCTTACTTTCTCGAATCTTTCTTAGGGTCCCTCCTTAATATCAAATGCATAAAAGAAACTGCAAAACTGTTATTCTTGAGAGTATTTGATGTCTTGCTCTCCAGCATATGTCATCAGCTTGGTTCAAACGAACACTTAAAATTTTGTCTAAAGGTTTGGATGTTTCTAATGTCAACATCTGCAAAATGCTGACAAGAGTAACTCAACCCAATGATGGATGTGAAGTCCAGTTACTTTGTAACTGGTAAAGCTCTGTACGAACATTAGTTACTATGGTTATTCTATTAACCTGTCTAGATTCTTAACTAATTCTTGCTCCAGTTGCACTGACTGTCCCCAGTCTGGGCCCTAATACACTTCTCACGTGGACAGAGCGCAGTTTCAAGAATCCATCCAGACCTAGGGTTGGGGGATCATTAGGGAATAAGAGTTGTTCGACCAAGCCGGGTCAGCTGGAGAGGGAACATGATCTGCTCAATCAGAAGCGGAAACCCTCCCTTCTTTCCAGCCTACCTCATTCTCAGTATTACTAATCATAACCACCACCATTTATTGAAATCCCACTATGTGTAGGAACAGGAACTATTTTATCGTTGCCGTCATAACAACCCTGTGAGGTTTTACTGTGCTCACTTCTCAGACAAGTTCAGAGACCAAGTTATTTGCCTAAGTTTCTACAAAAAGTGCTAAGCTAGTTCCTGAGATTGGCTTGGGGTAGGGCTGCCTGATAACGATGAGTAATTTTTTTTTTTAGCATAACTATACTTAGTATTTTTTACTTAAACTAAAAAAATTATTGATTGTTCAACTGAAATTCAATTTTAAATGGGCAGAATTTAACTGGGCATCTCTGTTTTTATTTTCTAAATCTGGCAACCCTAGCTTAGGGGGTACCTGGCAAAATCAAAGCAAGCTCCTCCCTGTTATGTCTTCTGTCTTTGTTGGTTTTAGTTTTATCTTTATAAGCCATCATTAACAGTAGGTTCAGACTTCAGACCTATCATCTTTTAAAGAGGCAGAAAGGGGAAAAGGGTAAGAGTTCTGCCTCTCATCAACATGTCTGCCGAAAGCCGTCACGTGGTCCTTCCGCCTCGCACAGACAGGGCCGCGCTCCGCCGGCGAAGATTGGCTGCATCCCACAGCCCGGCCTCGCTCGGCGATCGGAGCCCCTGCCATTGGGCGGTTATAAAAGGTGGCAGAGCCCCGCCCCCGCCTTCCGCGCGCGCAGCGATCGCGGCGCGGGGGCGGGGCCGCAGGTAGGCACGGCCTTCGGTGATTGGCGGAGAGCGGCGACCGGGCCGTCAAGAGGTCCGGGGCTCGTTTGTTTGCGGAAGTAGAAGGAGGTAGAAGTGCTGAGTAAGCCGAGGTGAGTGACGACGCAGGGGAGGCGGGGCCTGGGGGGGCCCTCCCCAAACTGCCTCCGCGCCCCAGACTTCATGATCTTCACCTGATCCCTTCTTCGCACCTACCCCGTGTTCCCTGATTCTGAGGCATGTCGTACATTGACCCTTGTGTGATTCCTGAGTAATCCCATGTTCCGCCCTTTGACCTCCCCAGCGTCCCCAACTCCCATCCCGTGCCCCACTCGTGACCCCAGCTTCGACCCAGAGCCCCCCGTCAGTACCCCAGTCTCCCCTGTCTGTCTCCCCCCTCTATCCTTAACTTCATGAATCAACTCCTCTCTCTCTTCCCCCATCTCTCAGTGTCCCTCAGTGACCCCAACTTTCACTCTGGCCCCACTGATTGTCCCCAGCTTCCTTCCTGTTTTTTTCTAAGTGATCTCAATTTTTCTGCCTCTGTGTATTCCCGTTTGATCCCCACTTCATCTCCATTTGTCTCCCTTGTTCTCCATTTTACTCTTCCCCTTTTCTAATTCCCTGATTCTTGTCTCATGTACTTCCAGATTTCATCCGTGCCTACTCTCCTACTTCCTCTTTCCCCATAGCTTCCTCACCCCAGAGTCTCCCAACGCCCCAATCCTCTGTTCACCTCCTGCTCCCACGGATGACCTGGAAGCTGGTGGCGGTATGCGTGTCACCCATGTGACCATGTGACCAGGATGGGCAGGCCTGTGGGTGTGGGACAGGGAGGGCACAGGGCTCAGGGATCTGTGCCCATTTTTTTAATGGACTACCAAACAAATACCTTCCCTTCCCCTAAGCTTCTGTGTCTTTCCCTCACCTGCCTCTTGCCCGCCCAACAGGATGTTAGGCAGGTTTGGTTTGGCAACACAGATGCTCCACCCTTGGGCTGAATGCAGTGTTTTTATTACTGTCTCTGCCTCAAAATGTTCCTGGAGTTCAGAGGCTATTTTCCACCCAAGTCTCAGTTTCCTCATCTGTGATGGGTTCCTATTTCCTGCCCTCATAAGGCTGCTGTGAGGTTCAAATTTTGAGATAATGTAGAAGGCAAAGCTTTGTAACCAGTATGATCCTGTACAAATGCATGGTTTTGCTATTGTGTCATAGGCAGGAAAAGGAAAGAGATAGAATGAACAAAACAAGGAGAGAAAGACAAGTAGAACGTACATTGTCTTTCACTTAGCATTTGACAGTATTTATTGATCATTCACTATGAATCAGCTTCTCTTATATGTTATCCTTACTATTCATTCTCATTTATTTAACAGAAATTAATGGACTATTTACTGTGTTCTAAACTATCTTTGATGTAGCCAATGTTATTGCCATTTAACATAAGGAAGAAAGGGCAAGTGAGTTGCCTGAGGTCACAACAATTTATGCAGGTTGGAGCTGGAATCTGAATACAGCACTTTATAACACTAGAGCCTGTATGATTGTCCTGCTGTGTAAAGGTCACTACTGTTGTCTTAGTGCTTCTCCCTTCTGTTGGTTACTTTCTTGTTCAATGACAGTATCCCTAAAAGGGAATTTCCTTCTCACTCAGCAGAATGACGTCAGTAATAAAGGAGGAATTTAAGTGTGTGTGTGTGTGTGTGTGTGTGTGTGTGTGTGTGTGTGTGAGCTGTAGTGAAGAAGATGCCTGTGTTGCCAGCTTCACTTTGTAGAGGGTGGTGCCTAGGAGAACATTTTAACAGGTCCATGCCTTAAACAACTTCTTTTTTTCTGTCCATCCTTTTCTTTCTTTCTTTCTTTTTTTTTTTTTTTTGGTGATCTCATCCAGTCTCATAGCCTTAAGCACCATCTCTATCCTGACAACTCTCAAATTTATATCTCCAGTCCCATCCAGTCCAGACCTTTTCTCTTAATGATAGACTCACATGTCTAGTCCACTTAACACCTGAAACTTAGGCAGTTCAAACGTAAAGTTCTTAGAATTAAGCTCTTGATATCCACTTCATTCTTTCCCCACCCTCCTTCCCACTGACTTTCCCATCTTTAGGAATGGCAGTATGCTTTCAGTCATTCAGGCCAAAGCCGTGAGATTATCCTGGATGCCTGTATACTCCACAACCAGCCAGAGTGATCTGTTAAAATGTCACTCCCTTTGCTCCAAGCCCTGCAGTGGCTTCTCTCACTGTGCCTTCCTGGCCTCGTTATCTCTCTGACTTCACGGAACAGCTTCCTTGCTGTTCCTAGAACTTACCAGGCATGCTCCAGCCCCAGGGCCTTTGCACTTGCTCTCCCCGCTGCCTGGAAAACTCTTCACCTACATAGCTATAGGACTTTTGCCTTCATTTCCTTTAAGTCTTTATTCAAGGTCAAGTTCTTGATGAGGACTTCCCTGTTCATCCTATCTAAAATTTCAGTCTCTATCTGGACACTTTCTATCTTCCTTTTCTGGTTTATTTTTCTTCTTAGCAACTAATCATTATCTAAAACCTATGTATATATTTTGCTCATTTATCTTCTTTATTATTTATAGCCCTCTCTAAAATACAGATTTTAGGAGGGCAGAGATTTTTGTCTGTTTTGTTCACCAATGTGTTCTCGGCAGTTAGAACAATGCCTTACATAGAGTAGGTCCTCGATAAGTATTTATAGAGTGAACCATAAAATGGACCACCTGTACCATGCCACCAACCCAAAGTTATCAGTGTCTCCTGTCCTTGGGAACTCCAGCAACACTTCAGGGGAAGTTTGCTTTCAGCTGAGCAGAGTGAATGAAAGAGATACCTTGTTCTTTTTTGAAAGACCAGTTTGCTCTGCTTCATATGAAAGGCTGCAGTTTTAGATGAGGGCTTTACCTTCTGGAGGACGGGAGACTGAAAATCAAGCCTCATCAGCCACTCTCCATTCAGACTTTCTCCTGAAGCCAGTCTGAGGATGACGAGCTGGTGCTCTGGATTCCAACTAATTGGGTTCAGATCTGGGAAGTTACATAACCTCTTGTGCCTCAGTTTCCTGGGTGTAATATGAGAGAAGTATACCTTCTCTTATGAGTGTCTTGAGGACTGAATATGATAATTACCTCAAAGACTTTGGGAGGTGCCTGGTGCTCAGGGGATGTTGGATGAATGTAGCAGTGTTGTTGGGTCGCGGGGTGGCGGAACGAGCTCTACCTCATTCCTCACCCGCCTAGGAAAGTTAGGGACGAGCTGGGTCAGAGTGAACATTTAGAGCAACATTTTGTTTTGAGGGCAACCCTGGAGGTCCCGATGGAAGGCGGAAATGACATTCGACTTGACCCCTACTTCTGTTCGGTCTTTACTCATGCACTAATTAAGTGCCTGCTATGTGCAGGCCCTCTGCCTAGTGCGGTTCAGGAGTCTGGGGAAGAAAACTTGAGTCCAGCAGCCAAGCAACACCTGCCCTTTCCTCTCGCACAGCCTCAGTTTCCCCATATTCCTCACAACGCACCTTCCTTTTTTGATGGGCATTTGTGAGCTTCAGGGCAGCTAATATGAAAACCCTCTGCCAATTGTAAAGCCTGGTGGCCTTGTGAGAAGATGCAGGACTGCGTGCGGAGGTGCGCTCACATGCTGAGAGGCTCAGGAAGGAAGTCCGTGTGGTCAGCACAGGCTCAGCGCTCTGATCAGGCCCTGTGTTCTCAGCCTGTCCTGCCAGGGCACTGGACTTGGGGGGAGACTTTGGCTGCACAGGCATGTGTCGCTGTCCTGTGCCCATTGTTCCAAGCATGGGACATCCTGTCCTAAGCAGCCAGGGCTCATGAGGCCTGATTTCCAGCACGAGCTGCTCTGCGTGTGCTCCCAGAATCCCCACGTGGCCAGTGCTGTGAGGTCAGCTTCCTGGCCCGGCTGCCTGTGGATCCTGTTACGCACCTCCCAGGCAGCCGTCCTGCCCCTCTGGCTAGGCTTTTTCAAGAAGGAAGCAGAGGCTTGAAGAGTTTTCCTGTTTGGAGTATGAATAAGCTCAGCTTCAAGCGCCATGGTGGTATATAAAGCTGAACATTCCAGATTAAAGCTCAGTGCCACTCCTGGAGCCCAGCAAGTGCCTGATAAAGATTTTCCTCACGTAGGGGTGAGCACCCCCTGAGCCTTTCCATTGTGGTGATGAGCGGGGGCAGCTCAGAGTGGGTGGGGAATAGGGTGTGTGGTCTGGCACCCCCACAGGGGCGTTAGAGAGGAGGATGGGGATGCCTCAGAGGTGCTGGCTCCACAGACTTCCAGTTGGTTCATTTATTTGTTCTCATTCAAACATTTATTAAATACCCACTATGAGTCAAGGACAGCATGCTAGGTGCTTGGATAAACAAATAAAAGGTGGGGGAGGCAGGCAGCCCAAACCCACTGATACATCCTCGTCATCACAGGGTAAGTGCTGCAGTGGAGGTTTATCGAGAGCGTCCTCTGAGATAAGGAGGACGGGACCAAGAGGACAGTGGAGGCGAGAAGGGGGTGGCATGCGTGTAGGGACACTGAGGCTCAAGTGCGCAGCAGTCCAGGAGGTGTCAGTGGTGCGGCATGGCTGGAGGTGGCGGGCTGGAGGGGTATACTGGGCCAGCTCACATGGCAGCTCGCATCCTTTCTCTGGAAGGTGATGGGGAGCCACTGGACAGGTGGAAGCAGGGCGTTCGATTTGTACAGAGAGGGTATAAGATGTATAGGGTGAACCTGGCTCTCGTGTGTACATATGAAAAGGGCTGTAGTGTGAGTCACGGGAGGGGCAGATCCAGTGCTCTGAGCCATCAGAGGGGGCAGCTGGGCCTTGAAGGCGAATCAGAGGCTCTAGCCGGAACGGGGGGAGGGCATTCCAGGTAGGATAGGCCAGGAAGTGTCCTCTTTTACTCTGGAAGAGCAGTTTTCACACATAACCATCCAGAGTAGGAGGAGAGAGGACGGGCCCAGGGCTTGGTGGCTTTGTTCTTCCTCTCTTATCTCTTGTCTGAGACCTGCCAGGGTCCTGCAGGGAATTCACGGCTGAAGAGAACCAGATATCTGGGGACTAACCACCCCTATAACTGACCCATGTGCCTTCCTCTACTGTCCTCCTTGAACTTATCTCCTCTGGAAACTAGGAATAAAGAACCCACTTCAAAGGGTGGCTATGAGCAAGGCTGGCATAGCAGATGCCAAATAAATGGCTCCACGGTGACCGGTATTCACAGTGACTGCAGCAGTAACCATAGCCCCCACTCTGTGCTGGCCAGTCCCAATGAAAATGCTTATTGT
This sequence comes from Pteropus vampyrus, assembly GCF_000151845.1. Lineage (NCBI taxonomy): Eukaryota > Metazoa > Chordata > Mammalia > Chiroptera > Pteropodidae > Pteropus > Pteropus vampyrus. Next base: position 11,189,426 of record NW_011888797.1, on the reverse strand, counting down.
TCCCAGATGGGTCACACGCGCTCCTGTCCCCATGCCTTCCCATACATTTTCGTCAGTTCTGTCTACTGCGAAAGGCTCTACCTCATCCCCACTTCAAGTCACCTCCTCCAGCCATCCTTCTCTGACTCTTCCCCTCAAGAGACTGCACTTTTCTTTGTTTCTCTCTCTCTCTCTTTTTTTTTTAATTATGGTGACATTGGCTAACGAAACCCAGTAAGTTTCAGGTGTACAATTTAACAGTAAGGCATTGTGTGTTCACCTGACTCTGCACTTTTCAAAGCTGAAACAGCTTGGGTCCCCCTGTGACTTCTCATTTCATGATCCCAGCTAGCTGTTTCCGGGGAACTCACCCAGGATTCTACCTGTTGGTCCCAGTTGTCCTCTGATCCCAGTAAGGGTTTTTTAAATTTGTTTATTTTCTTTATTGGTGGACATCATCACATCCCTTTTAAACTGCACTTTGAACGCTCACAGCGTAAGGCCTCTCTGGGCCTCAATTTCTTTATCTCTGAAATGAAGATAATATTGCTTGTCCGTCCTGCCTTACAGCTCTTCCAGGGGCACCTCACACCTGGCAGCCACTGGAATTCTCCCCTGAAGAAACCGAGCAGGCAAGCTGGGCCTTTGACAGGGGATGGGGGAGCAAAACTAAGGGGAACAGGCCAGAAATATCCAGCCTCACTATAGGAGAGACACACTTGACACTTAGAAGTTGTATGGGGTAGAGAACTGTCACCATTACCATCACCACAAAAGCTCTCAGGTTTGCATCTTACACTGTGGCATTGTGGAGAACTGCTTCAAGCAGCCCTCGGTGCCCAGGAGCGTATGGTCCCCGACTGATGGCTCTGGCGTCACCTAGGTGCTCAGCTAAGGAGCAATAAAGAACAGTTGTCAGTAGGTGAAAGCAAATGGTGACACCGTGGGACGGTCCAAGGGTGAGCAGCTGCGAGACGTGAGAGGAAGCGAGGTGATGGGTTGTGCAGGGAAGGAGTCGGTTGGAAGGGACCTTCCAAGTTCAGGTTAGGAATGTCAGCCCGTGCCCCAGCCCAGCGTCCTCCCCCTACAGCTGTGCTGGAAAAACACCTGGGTTCTGCGGTCAGAGGTGGTGGGGACAGGAGGAGGACGACAGAAAGGCGAAGGAAGTACAACCATGCGCTCTTTACACTTGCTGCTTTCCCGGTTGGCCTGTGCG
>NW_011888797.1:11175221-11186171 GCF_000151845.1 Pteropus vampyrus | reverse complement strand
CTCCTATCTCGTAAGTGCTCAATTAATGTCTCCTGATGTTATCATTTTGACCCTTACTCCTTATTTAGGTGATTCAATGAGGCCTCCTGTTGTTCCTTTTATCCTAAAGTTGATACTCTCCTCAACACATGGGCCAGGTTGTGACTAGTGTCCATTCACATGTCCACTTTCCCCCAGGGCGCCCACACGTTCACTCTTTGTCCTTGTCTGACCTGCTCTTTTGCAGGTGACGTTGTGGCACAGAGGCAGAGGGTGGCCACCAGTTAACTGTCACCTGACACTGGTGGCACTGTCTTAGGAAGGCAGCACGCTTTCTGAGAACCCAGAAAAGAACAAGACATCTAATTCTGTCATCCAAACTGGGGACAATTTCCATGGCATAAACTGGGACCCTGTGAATATGAAATGTAAAATTTCCACTCAAATATGTGGTCACTGTGTCCAGTCCTTTCATGCACATTTATTTCCTGGAAGCTGGGTTTTGAGTTCCCTTGGAGCTTCTTGGGAAACCAGGGTAGCAGATATGAAAGGCTTTGGACAAATGCTTACAGTTCCCCCGCCCCTGACAGAGTGTGAGACCATCCTGGTCCCCTTGCGGTTTCTAGTAGAGGGGACACTGGTTTTGTTTGTGGAATTGAAATGATCCATACCAAGCTCTTCGAGTACCAGAAAGCTTGACCCTACACCTTACATGGCGAGAACTCCATTTTCACAGGGCGGGATCACCTGTAGCATGCGCTCCTTTGAGCGATATGGCTCCACGCTACAGATGAGGAAACTGAGTCTCTGTTGGAGAAACTGGGTCTGGGACAGGACAGTCCGGTCACCTGTGCACAATGGCGGCTCTGTAATGCCCGTCAGGCCTTCTTACCTCCCACTCAGTGCCGTTTCTCTCTCTCTCGCCTCCTTTGCAGGTCCCTCCACGCCCAGAATCAGGGAAACTGCGCTGGTGGGCAGCGATCTGGGTGCCTGGGCAGGAAACCGCTGCGCTTGGTGAGGTGGGCATGGGAGACCGAGCCCAGCTGACCAGAGACCCCGTTTTCTTCTAGACTGAGGGGGAAGGCGGTGGGGCCTCCTCACCAGCCCCGCAGAAGATGCAGTTCTTCGGCCGCCTGGTCAATACCCTCAGTAGCGTCACCAACATGTTCTCTAACCCGTTCCGGGTGAAGGAGGTGTCTGTGGCCGACTACATCTTGAGTGTCCGGGTTCAGGAGGAAGGGCAGCTGATTCTGTTCCAGAACACCTCCAATCGCACCTGGGACTGCATCCTGGTCAACCCCAGGAACTCACAGAGTGGATTCCGGTGGGTGATGATCAGCTACAACTCACGCCTTTCCTCTGACTGGAGGTTTCTTGGCTCAGAAGCCACTTCTTTGGGTCTATGTTTGAGGAGTCAGGAGAGAGGTGGGAGAGGGGACTGCTCTTGAGTGGAGGGAGGGGTTTCCTCGACTCCACACCTGGCCTGTCAGGGTCCTGGCAGCAGGAACAGAAGACTGGGCTGTTTCCTGGCAAGGCTTGACCCTGCGGTTGGAGGGAAGAGGAAAGGGGGTGAAGCTGAGAAGGGTCAGTCAGGTAAGGCCCAGGGGTCATCTGTAGCCCTGGATCTTTAAAGGTATGACTGCCCTTTCAGGAGAGCCTTTAAGGGGTGGACAGTTGTCACTTCTCAGGGTCTCCTATGGGCCAGAGTGAAAGGAAGCCAGCTGCAGGGCTGTGGGAAAAGGGGAGAGGAGTGGCTAAGGACCCAGAATGCAGGGTCCGGAGGGGCTTGGGCTCCTGCAGACTGGCATTGAGTTGGGCTGGTGCCGACAGCCCTTTTTCTATCCATCCATCCATCCCTCTGGCTATCCTGTTGTCCCCCATCCAGTCAGCATGCACTGAGCACCTCCAGTGTCTCTGGAGTCTGCGGCCCTGGGCCAGGTTCAGCTGGTGCTGCGAGATGCTAGGACATGCTCTGTGCCTTTAAGGAACATGCAGTCCTTGGGCGAGGCCACCTGCAAGCCAGGCAGTGTGAGGAGTGCTGTGACAGAGGCAGAGCCCCCTGAACAGTGGGAACAGGAGGTGACTACTTCCTGGTGGGCTGCTCTGTGTCTGGAAGAGTGAGTAGTAGTGTATCTGGAGGAACAGAGTGGATAGGGTTGTTCCCGACCTGTCAAGGCCTGAGGGAGGGGACCCGCAGGCAGATGGGTCTGGCCGGGGCCTGGGTGTGTCCAGGGCTTGGGAGAGAGGTCAGGCTGGAGGGAGCCTCAGGATCACTCTGACTGAGGCGGTGTGGCAGCAGGAGTCTCTGAAAGTGGCAACTGGGAAGTCGAGGTCCAGTCACCAGGAGACGAGTGAGGCAGGGTGTCAGGACACCAGCCTGTCAGGGCCTGGCTCCACAGGGAAACTGAGGCAGAGGCACCCAAGCAGGCACTTGGGCAAAGAACACAGTCCAATGGCCAGTTTCAACACAGCAAGACTAGTCCCGACTGGGCTCAGATGGGCCTGAGCTGACGGCCCTCTGGCTGGCCTTGTTCAGAACCCTTCCCCAGGCCCACAGCTGGGGGCTGCTCTTCAGGAATGCACAGCTGACCGGGCCAGTGGGTCCATTCATCTGTGCCTTTGAGGTGTCCTGCCCTGGCGGCCCTACACCCTCCCTGTGCAAATCATCACCAGGTCCGCCTCAGTTATAAATATTCCTCGACAGGATTCTAGCTTTGTCTCGGGAAGCTTGGGCTCCACTCTGGGCCGACTTCCGTCTCAGGGGGTTAAACCCTTTGTGAACAGTTTATTAACGACACCTGTGCTATTACTACCCTTGATTGGGTGGCACCTTACAGCTGACAGATATGGTACAGTGGCATGTCCTCCAGCGACCTGATGAGGTAAGCAAGGAAGGCGTTCCATTTTATGGATGAGAAAACTGAGGCTCGGGGATGAGAAATGATTTTTCCAGAGTTGCACAGGAAGCAGTGAAGAAACACAATCTGTGTCTTCTGGTTCCTAAACCATTTCTCTTCCTGTGCCGCTCTGTTGATTTTAGACAGAATAAGCATTGTTGGGTAGGATTTCAAGCTAAGCTCATATTTCCTCTCAGAATGCCAGGAATCACCCGGCTCTGGATTCTCCGCTCTGCTCTCTAACCTGCTCCCACACAAGCATTTTTACATCAGCAAATGGCATCACCGCCCATCTCTGTGGTTGTGCAATCCAGACACCTAGGAGTGATCTCTGATTCTTCGTTCTCCCTCACCCCTAGATCCGGGTCCTTAACCGAGTTCTGTCGGGTTCTCTTTCCAAGTAATCTCGAGTCTGCTGCTTCTCTGTCAGTTACAATTAGGTTCAGCTCGAGCGATAGAAAGCCCAACACAGTAGTGGCTAAACAGAATTGAGTTTTAGTTTTCTCCTAAGGGACAGCCACGGCAGATAGGGCCACTGTGGTAGCTGTCTCCCTCTGTGATGTTGCTCACCGTGTGTGACCTCCATTCTCTAGGTCACCACATGGTCCCAGATGGCCATGCCAGATCCAGCCCGCAGAAAGGCAGAAGGACAGGGTGAAGATGGGCAGTCTCCTTCTCCTTAGGGACACTTCTTGGAAGTTCCACCTGAGTCCCATTGACTAGGATTTTAGTCACATGACCATAGTGAACCATAAGGGAGTCCGGAGAGTGTATTCCAGCCACACACCATTCCAAAACCAGGGGTCCTGCTACTCTCCATTTCGCCGCTGGCTCTCTTTTCAGGCGGTGGGCATGGTGCAGGTGGTGGGCATGGTGCAGGTGGACTCTTGCTGCTCCCTGCCTCCTGGCCTGTTGCTCCGGTACCATCTTGCTCTCCTCCCATCCTCTTCCAAGCTGCTGTCAGAATGATCTTTCTAGAATGATCTTTCATCTGTTTGCGCACTCCTCTGCTTAACTCTTTAAGGGCTTCTCTTTCCTTAACATTATCAGATGACTAGCGTGGCTCAGAAAGGCCCCTCTTGGGGCCTTGCCTCTCCCTCTGGTCTCAGCTCTGGCCACCCTCTGCTCCTGGCCTTCACTCAGACTCTTGCCTCAGCCTAGAACACTTTCCCCTTCTTTGCTAGCCTCACGTCTAGTTGTTCTTCCTTGGGCTTCAGGCCAGAGTAGGTGTTTCTGCTGTGTGTCCCCAATAGCACCCCATCCCTGAGCTCAGTAGACCTCCTTCCTGGTGACCACAGACCCCATGAATGTAGGGGCTGGGTCTGTCTTGTTCATCCCGGTACGACTGCCCAGAACGCAGCAGGGTGCCTGGCACATGTCAGGTTTGTGAGACGAATGTGATATACTACTCCTTTGGTTTTAACAGTGTTTACTGAGGGCTGCCAGGCCCTCTGTCAGGGCCGAGAGACTGTTGGATTCAGGGCTGTCGAGGGGGCGAGCTGGCAAGCGAGAGTGGAGGTTGGAAAAGGAGTTGCTGGAGGGGAGGTTATGAAGAGTTGCCAGTGGCAGTTCCCAGGTCCGTGGTGTGCCCAAGAGTGAGGGCTGCGGTGGGGTGGGCTCGGGGCACTGTGCCAGAGCCCTGGGCTTCTCACTGGGGATGGTCATCACAGGGCTCTCCCCGACGGCTCTTTGTAGAGAGAAGGCTTACTATACCAGATGTCCTCTTCAGGAGGCTCTGTCCTTTAAATGTCTCCTCTTTTACTTGCCCAGAGGGCTTTGAACTGTCTGTAAGTACTTAAGTAAGGTGTTAGAGGTGGCTGTCGAGGCCCCGCATCCAGCCTTGGCTCCAGGTAGAGGTGTTCCTGCTGTTCTGTGGCCGCTGGTAGCTGGCAGGCGTAGCTTCAGGATGGAGGAAGGAATCAGGATCTTCTGAACCTCCAGCTTTTATTACCTAAGGCCAGTGAGTCCCACAGCACCCCTCCTGGGTGGAGGGATTGGACCCTGGCTGACATCGACAGCACCGACTCCAGTCACAGTGTCTGCTTTATTAGCTCCTCCTGCACGCCAGGACCCATCTCAGTGTTAACTCCCTTCATCCTCATAACAGCCCCAGGAGGTGGGGCTCTTATCTGTGGAGGAGGGAACACAGCTCTAAGAATTTAAGTAATTTGCCCAAGGTCACACAGCTGGTCAGTTGCAGAGCTGGCATTCAGTCCCAGGCGTTTTAGCTCAAGAACCCACCTCTTCCTTCCACGGGAACATCAGGCAGTGTGGCGTGCTGGGCGGGGCTCAGCTTATCTGGGCCCATCCTAGGCCCCTGGCCTGACATATGGTCCAGAGCCCCAGCTCTTCTGCTGTGAGCCCTGGGGCGGTCACGTGTAGCATTGCTGTGTACATTATGATAATGTCCATATTGGCGTTCCGGGTACAAATTAATCATTGACTGCTGACATTTACTGTGACATACGATATTTGATGAAACCCGCCAGCCCTCACTGCTGTCTCAGCAGAAGCAGGGTCACACTTCCCAGGCATCCTGGGAGGCATGAGAAAAGTGTGTGCGACATGTGATCTTCACTTCTTGGAAGAGGGCTGACTCTTGAGGCCCTCTGCACTTCTGCTCTGGGACTTTGCCATAAAACTGCTTGTCAGGAAACCCCAGACGAGCTGAGTGGCCTGTGTCCTCACCCCTCTGTTCTCCCTCAGCACTGTCCCTATGTCGGTCAGCCCCTCGTGGCTTAGATCACCACATGTCTGTGTGCACACCTGTCTCCCTCATTAGACTGCAGAGCTCCTAGGAGACGGGGCCAGGGTCTGAGTCATTTCTCCTAATGCCCAGTGTAGGGCCGACACCCAGTAGGTGCACGGTAAATACTTGGTCACTGGATGAATGAATCCTTGACCACAGGAGGTAACAGTGGGCTTGATGGGTTGGGGGATTGGGAAAGGCCTCTTAGAGGTAGTTGGGTTAGAGGTGGACCTTAAGGGGTGAGGAGGATTTCACCAGGAGAAGGCGTGCGAGACAGGGCAGTGCAGGGTGAGGGCAAAGATGAGCGAAGGCTTGGAGGGCGGCACAGAGGAAGGGCGCTTTGGAGAACCGGCGGGGAAGGGCTTGTGCTCGGCTTTGAAACCGGAGAGTTAGAAACCCCTGTAGCCTAATGTTTCTTGGCCATTTTTTGGTCCAGGACCCCCCTTGAGAAGTTCAGGGGACCTTCTCTTCCCTCAAATGCACATCCACACATTGGCATGCAATTTCAGGAAGTTCTCAGACCCCCCGAGGCTTATCCGCAGGCCGCTTCCAGCAAGGCAGAGGCTTCCCAGAGCTGATGACAGGTGGCTTTAGTCTAGGGGCTCAGTTTGAGAAGACAAGAAAGACACAGCACCATGAGGCTTCTAGATCTCAGCCTTTTCTCTGCATCTTTCTTTCACCTCGTTCTCCCCCAAACCTGGCCCTCCCTGAGGACGCTGCTGCCCTGCAGGCCTCTCCAGAGTTTTCTCTTCCAGTCTTTCCCCCACTGGGCTTGGAGGTGGGACAGGGTCTTCCTCACCTCTCAGACTTGAATGTCACATCATCCTGTGATACCACCCTCTCTCCCTCCTGGTGGCAGGCATCTGCACCCCCAGGGCACTCCCCATATCCTCAAGATGTTAGCTGCGCTGGCTCAGCTCCTCTCGGTCAGTCCCGACTTTGTCCTGACTCGGTGGCTGCAGTATTCACAGGGCGCCCCTCCTCACACCCAGGGCTGTTGGCGCCTGATCCCTCCTGGTTCACAGGGCCAATCCCTGACCTTGTCATCACCAGTAACAGCAGCTCTTCCATAAATACAGGTTTCCAGCACCCCACATCCTCATCTCTGCCTCCTGTCTTTCCAGCTCCTCTGTCTACTCTGAATGCCAAATTCCTCTACCCCCGCAGACCTTGGACTGGTTCTTTTACCCTTTCACAGTCCCTGTCCCTTTCATGGATGTCATCCCTTACCCAATGCCAACACCATGGCCCATTATCATAATCACACCGTTGTATACACTCTCCGCTTTCTCGTTGCGCTCTCTCCATCACGTTTGGCAAACCCAACACCGATTAATTCCAGTTCTCCACGTGGCTGAAGGAACACCCTTCCATGCCCACCGGTCTTACCTTCAGATCACGTCGTGAGCCACAAGTGAGCCTGTGAGCCTGGAGAGGCCTGCAGGGCAGCAGAGTCCTGCCTTGCCCCAGATTGTCCTTCTCCAGCTCTCCTGGAAGGCATGCCTTCCCCTCTCGTCCACCTCCAGCCCCTCCTCTCCATGCTTACCTTCAGCTGATGACCTGGCTTCTGTCTCAGTGGGAACACAATCTCCCTCCGCCCCCTCTGCCTACACCCGCACTCATGTAGTGGGCCTTCCCTGTTGTCACCAGAGATGCACCATCCGAGGGTCTCATTGAGGCTTTTCCCCCCATCACGGTCACCATCCCCGCTCATCCGCTTCAGGACATCATTTCAGCAATTCTTTCCTCTGTCTCCTACACCGTCCCCCCTCTTTTCTGGATATTTTCCATCACTATACAAATGCGCGTTAAAAAACATCTTCCTCGACTCCACTTTCGCCTCAGACACTGCCTGTATTCGGCTGTCTTCAATTCATCTGTTTTTTCTCTGTAACTTTTTAAAAACGGTGAAATAGAAAGAACGCACTTATGGAAAAGTACATCTGACTCAATGATTTATCACGAACAACTCTAATTACCACCCATGTCAAGATTTAGGAAGCTGTGGCACTCCAGAAGCCCCGCTTTTGTCCCCTTTCCCCCAAAGAAAGGTAACCTTCAACCCGACTCTCACGGAAATTGCTTTTGCGTCTGGCTTCTTTGCTCGGCATTTTGTCTGTGAGATTTACATGTTTTTGCACGCAGCTGGGTCAGTCGTTTTCAGTGCAGTGGGATTCTGCTGCGTAACTAGATTGCAATTTTACTTTTCATTCTAGTGTTGGTGGGAATTGGGGTCTAGTTTTCTTGGTGCGTGTGTGCATGCATTTCTATTACACGTCCATCTAGGAGTGGAATTGCTAGGTTGAGGCCACACGTATTCTCAACTTTAGTGGATAATTCCTCCCAGCAGCGTATGAGATTTCTTGTTAATTCACATCCTCTGATACTTAGTTTTGCCAGTTTAAAAGAATTTCGTCATTCCATCGGGTGCGTAGTAATATGTTATTATGGCTTTGATTTGCATTTGTCTGATTACATATGAAGTTGAGCACCTTTTGATGAGTTGGTTAACCAGTTCGCAGTCCTCTTCAGTAAGTAAGGTACCTCCTCAGATCTCTCGAACATTTAAAAAATAAAGTTTTGGTTTTTTTAGCGTTTTAGCAGGGTTGTTTTGTGCATCTCTGTTGCTGTCACCCACTCAATGGCTTGTCTTTGTACTTTCTTAATGACACCTATCGATAAACTAGAGTTCTTTAGTCTTAAGGAAGTTAAACTTATTCATGTTTTTTACAGTATGCTTTTGTGTACTATTTAAGAAATTCCTTCTTTACCATGAGGTCAAGAGGGTATTTTTCTATATTCTAGAAGCTTTGTTATTTTGTTTTTTTTTTTTTATAACTAGATTAATAGTATACCTGGAATTGCTTTTTAAAAAAATATATGGTGTGAAATAGGACTCAGATTGCTTTTTCTTGTTTTTCATCTGGAGATCCAATTTTCCCAGGCCCTTGTATTGCAAACTATTCCTTTTTACTTCTCTAGAACGCCCCTTTGGTCATAAATCCGTGTCCCTCTCTGAATGGATTCACTTCTAGTCACTGTTCTGTTTTCCTTTTCTTGCACCAATATTATGCCGTCTTACTATAACTTCATGATAAATCTTGATATCCGGTAGAGCAAGTTATCACTTCGACCTTCTTCAAGATTATTTTGGCTATTCTTAGCTCTTTGCATTTTTTACAAGAGAAAAGTTCCACACACAAAACAAGCAAAGAAGCAAACAAACAAACAAACAAAACCTTTTGGTCTCAATATTTTTATTGAGATTGCACTGATTCTATAGATTAGTTTTATAACAATTAACAACTTTATATTATTTAATCTTCCAATCTAGAAACCAGGAATACCCTCCTATTAGATTTTTAAAAATTTCTCTCAATGCTTTGTAGTTTTCTGCACAGACGTTTTAGACATATTTTATTAGATTTATTCATAGTGTTTGAATTTTTTTGATGTTACTATAAATGATATTTATTAAAATTTAATTTTCCATTTGTTGCTCTATATAGCCATGCAGTTAATTTCTGTATATTCATCTTGTGTTCAGCAACCTTGCAAAAGTCATTTATGAGTTTTAATAATTTATCTGTAAGATTTTTTGAATTTTCTAAGAACTCAATTATATCATCTATCAATAATGACAGTTTTATTTCTTTCTTTCCAATCCTTACACTTTTTATTTATTTTTCTTGCCATACTGGTAAGAATAGTCAGTATAATGGCGAGGCAAACATTCTTATCTCATTTATGATCTCAAAAGGGAAAACTTCAACATTTTACATTAAGTATGATGTTTATTCCAGTTTTTTTTGTAGATAACCTCTGTTACATTGAGGAAGTTCCTTTTTATTCCCAGTTTTCTAAGAGTTTTTTTTTTTTTTTTAAATCATGAATGGGTGTCATATATTTTCAAATGCTTATACTGCAATAATTGAGTTTTGCATCTATTCACTTGTTAGTTTCACCTTCATTTTGTCAGGCTGGCGAATTACATTCATTGACTGTTAATTTTCAAATGTTAAAGCAGCCATATATTCTTGGAATAAATCTCTCCTTGTCATGACGTATCCTTTTCGCATATTGCTGGATGAAATCAAATATTCGTTTAGGATTTTCAGCATCTATGTTTATGAAAGATATCATCCTGTAATTTTCTTTTTAAAACTGTTCTAATCAGTTTTTGGTGTCAGCTTTATGCTGGACTTATAAAAAGAACTGAGAAGTAATCCTCCTATTTTCTGAAAATTGTTTAAGATTGATATTATTTCTTTCTTAAACGTCTGGAAGAAGTTATGGGTAAAGCCATCTGAGCCTAGAGTTTTCTTCGTGGGAAGCTTTTAAGATATATATTCAATTTCTTTAACAGATATAGGACTACCAAATTTTTTTTTTCTTGTATTAGTTTTGATATGTCATATTTTCAAGGAACTTGTACGCTTTAACTCGTCAAATTCATTGGCATAAAGTTGTTCATAATATCCTATTTTTTCTTTTTAATATCTGAAAGATCTAAAGAAGTGGTACTTTGTGTTTCCTCTGTTTCTTGTTCAGATTCATTGGGGATTTATTGTTTTTTTAAGGCTTTTTAAAGAACCAACTTCTGGCTCTGTTTAAGCCAAATGCTGCTATACTTATATTAATGGCATTTTCCTGTCCATTAGTTGTTTTATTGTTTTAGTAGTTATCATGAAGATTGCGATAGGACTTATTACAGTCTACCTTTATTAGTACTTCAGCACTTTCCTGACAATGCAGAAACCTTGAACCCTTCAGTTCCATTTATCCATCTCATTAGCCTTTTGTGATATTATTGTGATGTATTTTAATTAAAAAAATATATATGTAAATATCTATATCTATATCTATCTACCCCTAACCATTACTGTGGTTGTTATAAACAGTCGATTTAGATTTGCCTGCATATTTCCCCTTTCCATTCTTCCTTACTCCCTCCTGCTAATTACCATACTTCCATCTTGGATAGTTTTCTTTCTGTTTAAAGAACTCCCTTCAGTAATTCTCTTGGTGCAAGTCTGCTGACAGTGAATCTTCTCCATTCATTTTTGTCTGAAAATGACTGTATTTTATCTTTATTTTTGAAAGATAACTTCACTGAATAGAATGTTAGGCTGACAGTTATTTTCTTTTATCTCTTTAAAGATGTGATTTCATTTTCTTCTCGCTTCCATTGTTTCTGGCAGCAGTCAACTGTCAGTCTTATTGCTTATTTAAAGATAACAGGTCTTTTTTTCCTCCAGCTGCTTTGAAGATGTTCTCTTTGTCTTTTATGTTTTGTAGTTTTACTGTTATATACCCAGGTATGGG
>NW_011888797.1:11172741-11175171 GCF_000151845.1 Pteropus vampyrus | reverse complement strand
GTACTTCAGCACTTTCCTGACAATGCAGAAACCTTGAACCCTTCAGTTCCATTTATCCATCTCATTAGCCTTTTGTGATATTATTGTGATGTATTTTAATTAAAAAAATATATATGTAAATATCTATATCTATATCTATCTACCCCTAACCATTACTGTGGTTGTTATAAACAGTCGATTTAGATTTGCCTGCATATTTCCCCTTTCCATTCTTCCTTACTCCCTCCTGCTAATTACCATGCTTCCATCTTGGATAGTTTTCTTTCTGTTTAAAGAACTCCCTTCAGTAATTCTCTTGGTGCAAGTCTGCTGACAGTGAATCTTCTCCATTCATTTTTGTCTGAAAATGACTGTATTTTATCTTTATTTTTGAAAGATAACTTCACTGAATAGAATGTTAGGCTGACAGTTATTTTCTTTTATCTCTTTAAAGATGTGATTTCATTTTCTTCTCGCTTCCATTGTTTCTGGCAGCAGTCAACTGTCAGTCTTATTGCTTATTTAAAGATAACAGGTCTTTTTTTCCTCCAGCTGCTTTGAAGATGTTCTCTTTGTCTTTTATGTTTTGTAGTTTTACTGTTATATACCCAGGTATGGGGTTTTTTTTTTTTTTGTCTGTTTGTCCTGCTTGGGGTTCATAGAGCTTCATGAATCTGTGTCTTGAGTCTTTCATCAATTTTGGAATATTATTCATCAGTATTTTTATTGCTTCTGTTCTGTTCTATCTCTCCCCTCCTTCTGGAATTCCAGTTATACCTATGTTAAACCTTTATACCACTTCCCATATATCTCTTAATCTTTTAAAGTGTATTATCCTTCCTTTTTCTCCTTTTGCTTCAGTTAGGATTTATTTTGCCAAGCTATTTTACTAATCTTTTCTGCTGTGTCTAGTCTGCTATTAGATCAATCTATTGAATTCTTAATTTCAGTTATTGTATTGTCCAGTTCTAAAATATCTAATCGATTCTTTTGTGATACATTTCATGTTTTATTTTCTTGAACATATCTATCAAATTTTTTAAAAGTTCCTGTTTGATAACCGATATCTGAATCACCTGTGGTTTTTGTTTCTATTGTCTGTTTAATCTTCTTAGACCTGTTTGATCATTTGGTCTTGGTTTTGGGCATGCCTAATAAGTTTTGTTCGCATGTTGGATGTTGTAAATGAAAATTATGGAGAACATAGATGGCATTATCTTCCTTCAAAAGATTTTCTTAGGGCTGCATTTCAGGCTTTGTTAAAGTTGGTCCATCTTGAGCTTGCCCTCCCTCCTAGGTCATCACTTTTTCTTTTAAAGTTCTCAAATCTCAGCGTAAGGCCTTGGTTTTACCTGGGTCCTTCCACCTGGGCAGACCTTGAACTCTAATCTCTATTTCTCAAGTACTGAAAAACCGCCAGAACTTCAGCTCAGTTCTGTATCCTCCCTGCCGCTGTTTTCTATTTGGTTTCTTGGCGTCTTGCTTATAGCTTATGAGGTAAAATTTCATGCAGAATTTGGGGCTCACTTCTCTGATTCTTTCGAGTTCTGGCCATCTCGAAAACACTAAATGCTGGCCTCTCTCTGCCTGGCCTCCTTAGAATGCTGGGAGCACTAGGATGCAGTTCTAACCTTGGCCTTTATATCCTGCACCACAGAACCCAAAGTGCCCTAAGTGGGGCTTCCTTTCCCGTGCTTCCCTTTTTACTAAACCCTTGGCCCTGTGTGCTTTGCCTGCCTTGGATTCTCTCCACTGCCTTCTAATACTTGTTTGAATTTAATCTTGTCTTTATATTTGTTTTCAGCAGGAAGGCTAGTCTGGTACAAGCTCCTCTGTTATAGCCAGAGGTGAAAGTTCATCCCACAAGTTTGTTACGTAAATTTCACCATGACTTCTTGTTTGGACCATAGTTTATATGTATCTTGCTCAATTTTCAGACCTACGGGAAATTTTTCGTTATCTATTTTGTTATTGATTTTTTGCTTAATTGCATTGTGGTAGGAAAACATAGTCTAAATATGTTCAGATCTTTGAAATTTGTTCAGATGTGTCTTAAGGCCCAGCATAAGTCCAATATTTATAATTTTCATGTGAGTGTGCTTGCCAATAATATGTGTTTTGTACTTGCTGGGAATAATGTTTTTTATATATGTCTGTGAGGTGTGTTTACTAATCGTTCCCATCCAATAGGGCTTTTTCTGTCTGCTGTTTAAGTAACCGGCAGGAGATATTACAATATCTCAGTGCGATTGTGGATTTATCTAGTTCTCTTAATTCTGTCAAGTTTAACTTTATTTTAGAACTTTATTGTTAAGTACTTTTTAATTTATAATTGTTATATTTTCTTAGTGAATCGAAACACTTATCATTATGAACTGTCCATCTTTGTTTCCAGTAATACTTTTTAACCTTAAACTCTACTTTGTCTAATATTAATATAGCTTTACCAGC
>NW_011888797.1:11156886-11172001 GCF_000151845.1 Pteropus vampyrus | reverse complement strand
AGGAAGGCTAGTCTGGTACAAGCTCCTCTGTTATAGCCAGAGGTGAAAGTTCATCCCACAAGTTTGTTACGTAAATTTCACCAAGACTTCTTGTTTGGACCATAGTTTATATGTATCTTGCTCAATTTTCAGACCTACGGGAAATTTTTCGTTATCTTTTTTGTTATTGATTTTTTGCTTAATTGCATTGTGGTAGGAAAACATAGTCTAAATATGTTCAGGTCTTTGAAATTTGTTCGGATGTGTCTTAAGGCCCAGCATAAGTCCAATATTTATAATTTTCATATGAGTGTGCTTGCCAATAATATGTGTTTTGTACTTGCTGGGAATAATGTTTTTTATATATGTCTGTGAGGTGTGTTTACTAATTGTTCCCATCCAATAGGGCTTTTTCTGTCTGCTGTTTAAGTAACTGGCAGGAGATATTACAATATCTCAGTGCGATTGTGGATTTATCTAGCTCTCTTAATTCTGTCAAGTTTAACTTTATTTTAGAACTTTATTGTTAAGTACTTTTTAATTTATAATTGTCATATTTTCTTAGTGAATCAAAACACTTATCATTATGAACTGTCCATCTTTGTTTCCAGTAATACTTTTTAACCTTAAACTCTACTTTGTCTAATATTAATATAGCTTTACCAGCTTTCTTTTGGTTGGTATTTAATATGTTTCTTTATGCTTTTAATCTTGTAAAGGATATGTAGTTGTACTTTTTTCTCATGATCCTATTATTCCTCATATTTATTTGGAACATTTAGTCTATTTATACTTAATGTAATTCTGATATATTTGGGTTGAAACCTACCATCTTACCGTTTGCTTTTTTTTGTTGTTCTATCTATTCTGTTATCTTTATTCCTTTTTTCTTGTCTTTTCATTTATTTTTGTTTTTTTGTTTGTTTGTTTTAGTGAGCGTTATTGAGATGCAATTTAGAAAAAAAATTTACCGATCTTAAGTGTACCACTCAATGAATTTTGGTAAAAGTACACACTCATATAACCATCACCACAATCAAGAGATAGAACATTTCTGTTATCCCCCAAATTTCTTTCATGCTCTTTTACAATAAGTCTCCACGCCCACCATAGTCCCGGGTAATCACTGGTCTGTTTTCTATAGTTTTACTTTTCAATCATATAGCATGTAGTCTTATGAGTTTGACTTTTTTTCACTTAATCTTTCTCAATTAATGATTGGTTTCTTATTCCATTTTCTCTCCATTAGATTGGAAGTCATACACTGTATTATTATTTTTTAGTGACAACTGTTAGGAGACAATTCTCCATGGGCCTCTCATGTTTTTGCACATCTTGCGAGCAGAAACACTGACGATATTTTCCCCAGGCTATCTTTACAAGGATGTTTGTATAGTGAACAGCTTTGGAAGATAGAGAAGATAGAGATGGGGTCTCTTTGGAGAGCAGAGGGTAGGTTTACTCTCATGTATAATAAAGATAACATCTTCCTTCAGAACAGAGCTTAGACAGATTTGCTTATTGATAATTATAAAAGATTCAAGTTCCCTGCACTCAGGGTTTCTCTCTTCTAATGCAACATGAGCAGGTGTCACTTGACCCTCTTCATGTCACCCTGTGGGAACTGGATCCCAGGGAATTGGCACAAATGCTGATACTCTGGCTACTGTTATTGCTGTGAGTAATAAATTGCCCTTTGTCTTTGATCCAGGAATCTTGTGTCTCCTGCCAGCATCCATGAAACTGTGTCAGGTTAACTTGTTAGTTTGCAACTAGGGTAAAATCTGAAACCTTTCACAGTTCTTGATAGAAACTTAGAGATTGTAACAGACGTCCTTGGCCTTACTGAAGTATAATTGGTACTTTAGAATCTTCCAGAATAATAAACAGGTCTTAGAACATTTTAACTGCATTTATCCCCCTCCAGGCTTCTATGCCATGTGCAGTTTTTTATTAACATTTTTAATTTAAACCCAACAAGACATACTGTCAATATTTATTTTGATTCGCCAACATATTTACCGTTTTCATGGTGCTTCATTTTTTTCTGCATCTTTATCTTTGACCATCTATCTGGGATCAAGTTCCTTCTGCTTGACGAAAATGTTTTTATATTTCCTTTTGTGTAGGTCGACTAAGGACAGTCTCTCTCTGTCTCTCTCTCTGATGAAATGTTTTCATTTCAACTTCATACTTGAAGGGGTTTTTTCCCCTCAGTGTTGAATTCTCAATGGCACTTCTTTTAGGTCTTTAAGGATGTCATTCCTTCGTCATCTCCAGCTTCCATTGTTGAGAAGCCATGCTTGCTCTTTGAAGATAACCTTTTTCTCCTCTGCTATTTATAATATTTTCTCTTTGCCTTTTGTTTTTAGCAGTTGTAATATGGCACATCAGTTATTGTTATGTTACAATTTGTTCCTCAATATGTGTCATTCTCTAGTACTGCTGTGTTACAGACTACCACCCAAACCTAGTAGTTGAAAACGTTATCAATTACTTAGCTCACGAATCAGCAATTTGAGTGGAGCTCAGTGGGAAAGGTTCAATTCTGTCCTACATGGCCTTAGGTGGGGTGGCTTGACTGCAGGATCCACTTTTAAGATGATTCACTTCCAACTGGCAAGTGGTACTGGCTCTTGGCTGTGAGTTCATACAGGGCTAAGAGTCCAGGGCCAACAGCCATCTCCATGGGGGCTTCAGTTTCCCTATGGTATGATGGCTGGGTCCCAAGAGAAAACAAGGCAGAAGCTTCTAGTTCCTTAAGGCCTTGGTCCAGAAACTAGGGCAGCATCGCTTCTACCATATTCTACTAGTAAAATAGTTACAGAGCTGGATCAAAAGGTAAAGAGACATAAATTCCCTCCCAGTGGGAGGAGTGTCAAAGAATTTGGGGCCATGTTTTAAAATCTGCAGAAGTCCCTAAGTATAGATTTCTTTTCTTTTCTTTCTTTTCTTTTTTGGTGGAAGAGGGCTCATAGGGTATTTTAAATCAATGTTTTTCGTCAATTTTGGAAAGTTCACGGTTATTAATCTTCACATATGACTTCTGTCCAATTCTTCTCTTTTGTTTTTGTGACTCTACTTACATGTCTGTTAGCTCTTTCCGTGATATATTCTATATCTTTTATCTACTTTCCTGCATTTTCCAAGCTTTTGTCTCTCCATGCTTTATTCTGTTTACTCTTTCCTGACCTATCTCCTGTTCACTAGTTTTCTCTTCAGCATTGTCTAATCTGCTATTTATATCTTGCCGTCGAATTCTTAATTTTGACAATGGCATTTTTTAATTCCATAATTTCCACTTGGTTCTTTTTTAATAAGTTAAAAAGTTCTTTGCCAAAATTGTAAAGCTTTTATTTTATCCTCTTGGATCTTATCACAGTTATTGTAAAGTCTGTGTCAGATCACTTTAATATTTGCAGCCTCCCAACCCACCCCCATGATAGATCTGTTTCTGTTGGTTTTCTTTCATGTCGTCGTATCTCCTCACGTGCCTGGTGAGTTTTGATTATGTCCCCGACCTTGGGTTTGCAACAGTGCTTGTAGAAATAATTTGAAGCCTAGTTTGATGTTTCCTTTATGTTTGCTTCTCACAGGTACCTGGGAACAGCTCACTCAGGATAACCTCAGTCCAGTTTGCAACAGTGCTTGTAGAAATAATTTGAAGCCTAGTTTGATGTTTCCTTTATGTTTGCTTCTCACAGGTAGAAGTTATCTGAGGCTGAGCTGCAGTCCCTGTGAGGGTCTGTCTGCTTGTAATCCACCCTTATTCCCTGGGTGTAGACTTTCAGGATCCCAACCCAGAGTAAGAGGTGGTCATCGGGGCTCTCCCTTTTGTAGACCCTTGGCCTCCAATCCCTGCCCTCTGAGCCCATGAGATTGTTAATGCGTGTCCCTTCAGCCTCTCAGGTTAACAGCATCCTAAACACCAGGCCGACTTGCTGGATTTCCATGATCTCTTCACTGTCTGATTAGGTATCCATCGCCTCGAGCAGATGTTTTTATATTTTATCTAGCATTTCTGGTAGTCCTCAGCAGGCAATCTGGTTCGTGTTACCTTGTCCGCTGCCATTAATGGAAATGGAAGTCCTCAGAGAGATCCTGTTTTCTTTTGGATTATTCCCATCAGCATTCAAAAGCCTGATTACACTTTCCCCATTAGCTACCTTTATTTGCCCCCTCTACAGAAAACTCCACATTGTCTGTACTAGCTGTCTCCAATTTCTCACATCCCGTTCTTTCTTAAACCCCTCCCAGTCAGGCTTTGGTTCCCACGCGCCACCAAAAGTACCCTCATCAAGGTCACTCCATGCCTCAAAGGTACCAAATCCAGTGACCAATTTTCAGTTGTCATTATATCTGACACAGCAGCAACATTTGATGTGGAGCACTCCGATGTCAAGAGGTTGGTGAGATGAAACGAAAACCAGCCAGGGACAATGAGGAATGGCCCTTCCATGTCCCCCTTTGCTGCTTGTTTTGTTTTTTTCTATAGCACTTTTTACCTGATAGTCCATTTCGTGTACTTCCTTAGTTGGGTTTTTGCCTTTCTCATTTTGTTGATCTCCTCCCCCATGAGAACGTGGGCTTCAGGAGGGCAGGGCACGTTGTCCGTTTTGTTCATTCATTTACCCTTCAGTTAGAACAGCGACAGGCACGGGTCACGTGCTCAGCAGTTGCTCTCTCTGGGAAAGAGCAGGGTGGCCCCATCGCGCTGGTTCGTGCTTTCCAGGCGTTACCTCCGCTAGACCCTGGCTGGCTGCTGGGCTTTCAGAGTTGTGTAGGAAGAAAACCTGGTATGTTGGAAACCCTGGTCAGAACTTCAAGTAACGTCACCGACATGTAATTATTACAGTTTTTGAAATGCTTTTACATTACTGTCACATCTGGTCCTCGCAGTACCTCTGTGAGGTAGGTAGGACAATTACTCTCGTGTTTCAAATAGGGCTCAGAGAGGGAAGAGGTTTTTCCAGGTTCGCACAGCAACTTAATAGCAGATCTTCGGCTCAAACACGACTCTTTAAAAGTGAACGAAACCTTTCTCTCTGATTATAAAAATTTATAGACTTGTTGTAGAAAATTTGTAAACAACAGAAATGGATAAAGAACATTTAAATTATGCTACCGTGCACATTTTGACATACTTCCTTTCAGTCTTTTCTAAAATAGTTTAGATCACGTATCATACAAAATTTGTATCCTGCTTTGTAACTTCACATCACAAAATCACATTTCCCTGGTCTTTTAATATCTCACTTTCCTGGCTGCATAATATTCTACCACATAGACGTACCACAATTTATATGTAATGTTCTGTTGCTGGACATTTAGGTTAAACAGCACTTATTTCCTTCCGACCGTGTGTGCGCGACCGGGGACTTGAGGCCGGGCCTCTCAGATGTGGTAATCAAATTAGAAAGTGGATGTGTCAGGGCTTTGGTAAAATAAAATTTAAAAGCACCACAGGATGAGATTTTTAAAAAAGAAAAAAAGAAAAGGAAATACGTTTGAATGAAAAGAAAGTCCTGACTCCATTTTAGATGTGGCGGGAAGTAGGAGTAGGGAGTCCAGCTGGAGTGGGCGAGTGCACAGCTGGAGGCAGGCAGCGGCCTGCTCGGAGGGACCCAAGGCTTCATTTCCGTATTTTCCTCCTCGGTCCTGGCTGCTCAGGCTCTTTCAGCTGGACACGGAGGCCGATGCCCTGGTGAACTTCCAGCAGTATTCGTCCCAGTTGCCGCCCTTCTACGAGAGCTCCTCCCACATCCTGCACACAGAGGTCCTGCAGCAGCTGACCGACCTCATCCGCAGCCACCCCAGCTGGTCGGTGGCCCACTTGGCGGTGGAGCTGGGCATCCGAGAGTGCTTCCATCACAGCCGCATCATCAGGTGGGAGGGGGCCCTTGCTGGGTGGGGCAGGGGGACAGGACTCTTGGTAGAGTGTGTGTGTGGATGGCGGGGCCGTGGGGAATCTCTCCATCCTGCCTCGGTTCCCCTCCATAAACTCAAAGGTTTCCCAGAACGTTTGAGTTAGAAAGGGGCAGCATTGCCTCCGGGTTGGAGTATAAGGATGCTGGCCGAGGTCAGAAGGAGAAATGTAACATTTCTGGAATACCTACCAGGTGCCAGGCCCATGGTAGCTATTTGATACCCACTACGAACTTGAATCCTCCCAAAAACCCCTTGATGTATTGTCATCCTAGTGAGAGGTTATGTGACCTATGCAGGGTCACTCAGCCAGAGAGGCCGAAGAGGCTTCAGATCCCTGAGGTCTCCTCTCACCAGTCTGGTCGCCCCTCTGGGAGCTGGACCACTTACTTTCATACATTCATTCAGCCAACACTCATATCAGTGGATGCCGCCGGGGCTGGGTGAAGCTACCACCGTGTTGGTCACAGGACTGCAGCTGTGCTTTGCCCTGAGGGAGCCACACCTCCTTTGGTCCTCCTCCCAGCTCACGTTGGCTCCCAGGCCCAAAGCTCAGAAATCCGGGCTGCCCTTTACTGTTGACAGGCCTGTTCTTGAACATCAGGTATTTAATCTCATCGCTGTCCATTTCCCAGGGTAGGCGTGGCAGGTAATGTTTTTATTTTTTCGTACATAAGGATATTGAACTCCGGAGAAGTTAAATGAATTGCCCAAGGGTAGTGAGATTTCTGCCTTCTGCATCCTTTCTGTGCCACTGCCCACTTCAGGCTGGGTGTGGCCCTAGGGCGTATCTCCCATACAGATGTGCAACCTGAACTAAAAACTGATATGAATCACATTAGATACAGAGAAATTGCCACTCAGCCCTAAGTTTGAACCAGCCAGCTTGAGCACGACACGAGTGCTCTTGAGCTCCTAGCCCACTTCCTTCTTCTGCACTTGGGTTTCTCAGCGCCCCGCCCACCTTGTGCCATGCCCCTCACCTCCCTGGCCCTCCCCGCAGCTGCGCCAACAGCACGGAGAACGAGGAGGGCTGCACGCCCCTGCACCTGGCCTGCCGCAAGGGTGACGGGGAGATCCTGGTGGAGCTGGTGCAGTACTGCCATGCCCAGATGGACGTCACCGACAACAACGGAGAGACGGCCTTCCATTATGCCGTCCAGGGTGACAATTCCCACGTGCTGCAGGTGAGCAGAGGTGGAGATAGGGCAACCAGTACCAGTGATACTTCGCTGTGCCCACAGCTCTCTTTGGACCCCTGGGCTCAGATGTCACTCTGGGCCTCTCACTATCCCTGCTTGGCCCTTGAGGCCTGAGCTTCTTTTTGGAGGGTGCGCCCCACCCCCATTCTTCCCTCCCCACGTTTGTCAAGGAAACACATCCTTGGCCACTTTGCTCTGAAAACCCTGGGAAAGTCCTCCAACCCAGCAAACTACACTCAAGGCCTAGTCCAGACTGTGAGTTTAGTTCGGCTTTACCTGAGCAGCTCCGGTGTGGACCCCTGGGCCGCTTCACTTCAACCCGAATTCACTTCAACCCCTGCCTGGAGGCGCACGTGGCCTGGAGGGACCTGAGCTTAACTTTTTGTAGAAACTCAAAACAAAACAAGACTCTGTCTGGCTCCTTCAGGCATTTGCGCCAGAGGCGCTCCTTCTGTTCAAAGTTTAATTAGCTGGGCAGAAAAATTAAAATTGCGGGTGCGTAGATCCAGTGATTTTATTGAAAAGCTATTTTCAATATTAAATAGAAAAGACAGAATACTGGATAATATTTTATTGCTTGGAATTAGAAGATTCCTCTAAAGGTATACCCTTATCTCTGCCTTGGCATCAGAATGGAACTACATGATTCCAGAAAATGTGGACATGCCCAGTGATTCAGTGCTCTTGGGGAAGGGGGTTCCAGCCCCACTGTGGCGCTCCACCCTGCCTGAGAATCCACTGCATGCCCGGCGCAGGGCCGTGCACATCCTGCCGCGGGCAGAGGGCATGCACTATCCACTGTCACGTACAACGGTACCTGTCCCTTATCATATGCCAGTCACGTGCCTGGGTGTTGTATATGTTCTCGTTAATTCTCAGAATACCCTCTGTGAGTGGGGGTCACTATCCTCCTCTCCTCGCTAAAGAAACAGGTTCAGTGACGTTAACTGTGCCCAGGGAGGGCCACAGAACTGAGTAGTCGGGCTGGCCCCTGAGTCGGGCCTCTTTGCTGTGTCCCCAGGCTGCTGACAGGCTCAGCTGGTCATATGGGAACTCACAGAGATCGCACTTAACCTTAGGGAGACAGCCTTCAGCTGAGGAAACAAATGCCTCCCAGCTTGCTTTTTAATACTGGTATTTTTTTTAATTGAAAAAAATGATATCTGCACATAGCAAAAAAATTCAAGCAGAACAGAAGGGTGTATAATGGGAAGCAAGAATCACTCCCCCACCCTCGGCCCCCAGTGCCATCCTTGGGTACACCCGCATTTTTAGTTTCTCGATTCAGAATTTCTCATACGTGCCACCGCCACGCCAGACCAATGCCCCAGCCAACACTGGCTCAGTCAGCTTTCTTTTTCCCTCCATGTCCTCCTTTCTTTGTTGCTTCTCTAAGTTCTTCTCAGTGTTCTTGCGGAGTCCAGTTTCCCTTCCCTTCAGTCCCGGAGAGAGACTGTCACGGTGGATGTTAGGGGAGGGACATGCAGGGGCTTCTGTGTTGGGCTCCAGCCCACACCACCGTGGTGCTGCCAGCTTCTAGGGAAGAATGCATCTGCCGGCCTGAACCAGATGAATAACCAAGGGCAGACCCCGCTGCACCTGGCGTGCCAGATGGGGAAGCAGGAGATGGTCCGCGTGCTGCTGCTGTGCAATGCTCGGTGTAACATCCTGGGGCCCGGCGGCTACCCCATCCACACGGCCATGAAGTTCTCCCAGAAGGGGTAAGACCTCGCTCCCCGCCCCCACCCCGCCACTGCTGTCCCACGTGGTTGGCTGGGCCACAGCTCTCTCACGGCCCGTCCTGAGCAGTGACTTCCATAGGCTCATTAGAAGCAGATGAGAAACTGGCACCAAGAGCTGGCCTGGCATGAAGAAAGTGCTCGATAAATGTGTAGGGGTGTGAATATCAGTCCACAAACTCCGCTGTGTAAAGAGTAAAACTTTAAAAATTGCTCTCTCACGCACCCTAGTTTCTGACTATGAACCTCCCTCTACCAGACTTGGAGGAAAACAATCTTAATCTTCCCTGGGGGTCCCCGCGCGCCAGCTCCCCCAGCTGGTGCTCCAGTGTTAGAACGTCACGCAACCCCAAGGCAGGAAGGGCCCGCCGACCTGGGCCCTCTTCCGCCCGAGCCCACCGGCCTGATCCGAACCCCTTCCCTGCTGCAGCGCTCCCAGCTTCCGAGGCCGACGCAGAGCCCAAGAATGCTTGGCGGGGCGGCCCAGGGCCCCGTCTGCCCGGATGCATTTGTCCTTCTTGGCCGGTGGCACTGCTGGGACTCAAGTGCCGGGCTACGTTTCAGGGAGCTCTAGACCACCCTCATTTCTTCCTTTCTCCTCAGACCTGGGAAACCCCGGTCTCACGAAAATTCTTCTCCGTGTGTGTGTGTGTGTGTGTGGTGTGGGTGTGGTGTGGGTGTGTATATGGTATGTGTGCGGTTGTGTGGGGGGTGTGTGTGTGGTGTGTGTGGTGTGGGTGTGGGGGGAGTTGGGGGGAATGGAATGAAAGAGATGACTATCTCAAAATATTACCCAGCAGGTATAGTATCTAGAATGACTGAATGAATGAGCGAGTCATTTGGCCCCTCAGTCCCAGGCACTGTGCTAAACCCCAGTCACCTGCTTGGTCCAGGTTCCTTCCAGGACCCTAGTATTTTTCAGGTGGCTCCCTCCTCAGATCAGAAGCTCTCAGCCGTGTTCCCTCTCTGCCTCACCCAGGCCTCCCTTGTGGGGCTGGCTTAGATCAAAAGGATCAATGATGCAAGTTATCTCATACCTTGGATGCGCCCGACTGCTGCACACAGCTATGTTCCCATGGGACCCCAGTAGGGACACCTCTCTGTCACCACCACCGTACGCTAAGAACCACGGTGTTAGGGTTTCCAAGAGTGGTTGCCTCCCAGCTCCAGTCTGGGAGCCCCTCTGCTGTTCGCGTGAACTGGGCTGAGCTTCACGGGGAGCCGGGTTTAGTCTGGCAGTCTAGTTCCATTTACTCTTCACGGTTTGTTAGTGTCATGGCATGGGTCAGAATTTCCTTCCTTCGTCAGGCAGAATAACACTCCTTTGGATATGCCACATTTCACTTTTCCATTCTTCTGTCAGTGGATGCTTGAGTTGCTTCCACCTTTTGGCTCTTGTGAATAGTGCTGTCGTAAACAGCGGCATACCAGTCAATACCTGCTCGAGCCCCTGCTCAGTTCCTTTGCTTATACCCCTAGAGGTGGGAGTAGCTGTGCTCTTAACCACTCAGCTCTCTGCTTCCTTCAGGATCCAGTTCCTGCGTGAAACAGCAACAGTGGGGGGTCGGCGGGTGGAGGGCAGCTCTGTGCCAGGCACAGAACCAGGTACTGAAATATCTCGTTTCCTTTAATCCCCACCCAGTCCTATTAGGACTGTCCCCATGTTGCGGATGGACTTGGCCACTTTCCAGAGGTCACCATTGCAGAAGCTGGGGTTTGACCTCAAGCCTGTCTGACTCTAGAGCCAGCACCAGTGAGAGTGATCATTACTGATTGGAGTTATCAGGGAAGGCTTCCTGGAGGAAGGGGCTTGAGCTATGCCTTGAGGGGCTCAAGTACCCTAGACATACCATGGTATTCGTGCTGGTTGGTTTTATTGCAATTTTATTTGCAGAAACTCTCCCTAACTAATAGATGAAGCCCCCGGTCATGACCTCTTCCAGAGCCCCTGGCCTTCCTCTCTCTCCAGGTGTGCCGAGATGATCATCAGCATGGACAGCAACCAGATCCACAGCAAAGACCCGCGCTATGGAGCCAGCCCCCTGCACTGGGCCAAGAACGCAGAGGTAGGCAGAGTCTGGGGGAGTGGCGGGCAGGGAGCGGGTCCCTGAACCCTTTGTTCCTCAGCTGCCCGAGGAGGGACCCTGAGGATGCACTTGTTGGTGGGGTGGGGACCGATCTCGTAGCGGGCCCCAGGTAGGCAAACCCAAGGAGAGATGACATCCTCATGTTCCTCTACGGCTCACTGGCACGGTGATGGTGTCCCCTCTGCAGCTTCTTCCTGTATGAATTGGGGTTCCTACAGCCTGCCCCTGGAGGTGTTGTGAGGTCAGTGAGGTGGTACATAAGGAAATTCTTTGTAAATTGGCAAGTGCTTCATAAACAGAGGTGGTGGTTGATGGCCATGACAGTACTGACTCTAGCTGTGTCCACAGAGAGGCTAGTCGGGCATCTCCTCTGAGGCCTCTCCCTAAGCCACTAAGCCACGCTTCGTCTCCCTGGGAGGATGGAGGCCTCTGGTCTCTCGTCTCCAGGAAGCACAGCTTGGCAGTGCACTGGATGGCCCCAAAGATCATGGCTGCTCATAACCGTGATGGGCCAGGAGGGAGGAGACGCCACCTCTGAAGGGGGCCTTCTTCATACCAGGAGCTAGCCACCAAGTCAGGCCCTTTCACGTATCTTTTGTCATTCATTGTCACCACACTCTGTGAGGGACTTGCATTCCCATGTCACAGCAAAGAAAGCTGAGTTGCAGAGGGGTACAGTGACCCTCCCAAGCACAGACGACTGGGGTGAAGCAGGGTTGAGCTCAGGGTTCGAGTTGTCGGTCTCCGAAGTCCAGGCTGCTCTCCATGGCCCCAGGCTCCCCAGGGCTGCCGGGTGAGCAGGGCGGGGTGTTGCCAGGTCCCTTTGCAGGGAGGGACGGGGTCCCTCGAGCTCCAAGGAACGACCTGGAAGCCCCTTAAAACAGTTGGCACATCTTCAGCTCTTTGTCCCCTAGTTCCAAGGGTGCTGATGGTGTGGGAGCCGAGGTCGAGGGCCACCCCCAGAACTGGGGCCTGCCGCCTGGGCTCTTCCAGTGCTAGAGCTCTCCAGAGGCCCAGCACCTGAAGGCCTCCGAAGAAGTGGCAGTGCCCAGGTGCCGCCAGGTGCCGCAGGCCACAGCTGCTCCGAGCGCGCCACTGACTCGGGCCTGGACCCTGTCTCCACAGATGGCCCGCATGCTGCTGAAACGAGGCTGCGATGTGAACGGCACCAGCTCCGCAGGGAACTCAGCCTTGCACGTAGCGGTGATGCGTGAGCGCCATGACTGTGTCATGGTGCTGCTGACCTACGGAGCCAACGCTAACGCGCACGGAGAGCATGGCAACACGCCGCTGCACCTGGCTATGTCGGTGAGCCTGCCACCCACTCTGCTGGGCGTCGGCCCGAGCTGGCCGCAAGTGTCGCGGGGAGGGCAGAGGACATCTCCTCTTTCTGTGCCCTGACCCCCTCGCTCCCGTCCCCCCACGTGACACTTGCATGTGGCGCAAGAGGGGAAAGTACAGCTCTGGCTACTGATTGTGGCCTTGGGCGATTCATGTCACCTCTGTCAGCCTTGGTTTCCCATCTGGAAAGTGGAGGTGCCGGTGCCCACCTGGCAGGCACTCGGTCACTACGAGGAATATCTAAACAACACAGTATCTGGCACGGGGTGAGCGCCCACAGATGTTAGTTTTCCTCCCCTGCGTTTTTAGGGAACAGCATTCGCCTGCCTATTGAGCTCATCTCCCTGTTAGACTCCGAGCCCCTGGACGGCAGGGCTGGCTTACGCGTCTGGTGGCCGTGGTAGGTGTTGGTCACACTTGTTGGTCTGTTACATATTCCTGCCTTTAGGGCTCTCCAGTCTGGTTAGACAACTAACTACAGTATGAACAGATCAAGTGCAGGGAAGGGAGTGTTATTGTGTTAGACACGGTCTGTGTCTATGTTCACGTAACCATAGTAACACTGCATGTACGTAAATCTGTGTAGTAAGTCTCGTAATGATAGAATGGGAGAGGCCCCTGGGACTCTAGAAGTCGATTTAGGACAAATTCAGAGACATCCTGTTTTATACCGCAGGTCATGGTTGTAGAGCAAGGTTGCCCAAGAGGCTGAAATTATAAATAAAACCGTGGACATTTTTAGTACTGAATGGGCCCTTAGGATTTTCCAGTTCAGTGGTTCTCAAAGGTTTTGGTCTGTTTGGTCCCTTTATACTCTTAAAAATTATTGAGGATCTGAAAAACTTTTTGAATTTTTATATGAATTTTATCTATCTATATTTACCAGGTTAGAAATTAAAAGTGAGAAATTTTCAAAATACTTATTAATTCACTTACAAATAGCCATAATTTACCAATTGCATGCTAATGTAAATAACATTTTTAATGAAAAACAACTTTTTTTTCCAAAACAAAAAAATAATTGAGAAGAGTTGGCATCGTTTTATGTTTTTGCAAATCTTTTTAATACTCAACTTCAGAAAAGACATATGGATTCTCTTCTGCTACATTTATTCTGTTGTAGAATATTGTTGGATATGTTGAAAAATAAGAAGAAAATCTGGCCTCACATAGTTATATAGTTGGAAAAGATACGTAGTTATATCTTTTCAGGTAATTATGGATATTCTTTGATATTGCACCAAAACTCGACAAGGGGTAGTGTCTGACAGGTTGGTTGTAGTGGACACTCTGAAACCATCTTCAGGCTCTTTTCACACTTTTTTACGTTAAAATCCACTGGCATCCCTTGCACTTTGCATGGCCCTTTTACCCATGAATGATTTTGTGTTGTCCTTGGTCAATATTGGTTCACTGAGTACGCATAGCTTCCAAAAATGTTGACCCATGTCATTACACAGTATCAAAAACCCACATTTGTAAATATCACCATCAATCTCATCAGAAAAGTCTTTAAATTTTAGGAAGCTGTCGAGCCCATCATGGCATATACAAGTTTTCTGGAATTCCAATATTTGTTTGAAAGCTTGAAATTTATCATTGGCACAAACTACAGCTAGTTGTTTTTCTTGAAGTGACAGGCTCACTGCTTTCATTTCTGAGACGATGTCTTCTCAATACCCAAGGCAGAACAACTCTAGTTTTTGCCTGTCATTCTCTCAAGTAAAAATGGTGTTCCGTGAAAAAAAGCAGCTAGTTCCGCTCTCAACGCAAACAATTCCACAGGTGCTTTTCCTCAAGACTCCATCATACTTTGTCATGCCACAGAAATGCCTCCTCCATTTCTCAGTTCCATGACACAGAATACACAAAGAAACTCATGGCAACACTTTGGTGCCACTGCCTTGCTTAGTACTCAGGCACCAGCAATGTTATTCACCATTATTTTTACACTATCAGTGCTTAAGTCAACACAGTGCAAAGGCAAACATCTTGGTATTTTCTATGAAAACAGTTTTAATTCGTGAACCTTCTAAAAGGGACTCACGCATTCACGAGGGTCCACAGGTCTTACTTTGAGAATAGCTGATGTACTTCATTGTTCCTCACACTCGTCACATGCAATACCATCTTCACAGCTTGCAGCACGTTCATGAACCACTTAATGATGCATTTCAACATTTCTTTAAGTTGGCTTGCTTTTGTACTTAAATTTTTTTTGAAGAAAGTGTTACATCACTACCATAAGTGGTTAAACCAGTGCCACAAATAAAAAGTAACCAAAAAAGAATTACATAATTAATGATTAAAACACACATATTTACCTGTGCCCATGTAAATCCTAATGGTACAGGTGTTGGAACAACGGCATTCTAGACACACCTCTTCATTCTCTAGATGAGGAAATCAGACCCTGAGAAGAAGGGGGAGGTGATAAGAGCTCAGAGCACCTGGCGACCAGTCTTAGAGGATTTGCCCACCCCCAGAAGCCATGCCATGCCCCGCCCCCGCCCCGCCTCCCGATGCTAATTGCAGGTGCTATGTGCAGGGAGGCTGCACTTGAAGGCTGCCGTCAGGGAGGATGTTTGCTTGGTTACCTACTCAGAGCCTTCTCTTTACTCTCTCCCCTCTCCTGATACTCCTGAAAGCCATCAGCAGCTGACTCTTCAGTGTCCCCATGGCTCCTGGGGCAGGGGTCATAGCTGCATTGCTTCCTCTCAGAAGGAGCTGGTGGGGCTAGGGGCTGGGTGAATCACTTCCCATATCTGCCCGGGTTATGAAACCTTCACCTGGGGATACATGTAAGCCTGCTTGTCAGGGCACCAGCCTTCACATCGTAGAC
>NW_011888797.1:11147719-11156121 GCF_000151845.1 Pteropus vampyrus | reverse complement strand
TGTATGCGCATGTGCACATGTGCATGTGCTATTTCTTGTGGCATCCTTTTTAGTTCTCCTGTCCATTAGATAGGATTAGTTGCTCATTGGCTGGCTAGTTAGTCCCTTTCGAGCTCTGAGAGGGACTCTCCATTCAGCCATTTTGAGAATTGCTGAATATGGAGGTCCCACTTTCTCCACTGGAGGCAAAGGGAAAGAGCGAGTCCCAAAATACACTGAACTGCTCCTGGCACCTCCCTGGTCAGTCCCTACAGCCTCCCCTGGCCCCAGGAAGCTGCTCTGTCGGGTCAGCACACCCTGGCGTGGTGAGGTCACACATTTCGTCACGTACCCGGGTAGCCTGGTAGATGGGAGAGGGGACCGTGTGTGGAAAGGAGGGGCCTCTCACTTGCATACTGAATCATTTCTGATCCTGTGCGATCTCCCCCTCCCCAAACCATGACAAGTTGTCACCAGGAAGTCACTCTTAACTCTGCTGAGAACCATAGGGGCTGACTGCCGCTTCCCACTCCTCCAAGCAGCCCCCACGGAGCCGGGCTGCGCGCCAGTGCATCATCCCTTCTCCCTGGAAAGATCTCAGCCCCCACCGATCAGCCTAAGCGACCTAGGTAGGCCTCGCCCCTCCCACCGTCCCTCCTCTCCAGCCGGTTCCCAGGCCCTCGGATCAGAGCTCCTGGTTGACCCAGTGTGGAAGTCCTGGAAATGAGTGGGGAGGATGGCAGGATGTGTTAGCCTTGGGGACAGCCAGTTGCCCAGAGAGCCCAGAGGCCAGTGGGGTCCCTGGCTATTGACCCACAGTCCATTTCCCCCAAGAGGGCACCCTGGACACGTGTCTTAGGTCTGGGCGTTTGTCATGGCACCCATGAGGTGGGTGCTTTCATGGCCGCTTCATGTCCCTTGGGCAGTAAAGAGTACTGTAGGGGGCCCGGGGCCTCTGACCCTTTGGCTTCAGTGAAGTGTTTCTGCCACACCACTGAATCTCTGTCAGGCCTGAGGCCTGTGTGCCCCGCACTGGCCCTTTCATTGACCCACGCGGGCTCTTGAACATGGCCAGGCAAATAGCATCGGCTCCTATGCATCCTTGTTGCCATGGTCACGGCCTCCGTGGAGACTCTGGGTCTCCTGTGGGCTGGCCCACCCAGGGCCCTAGATCATTTGGGAGTGGGGTTTGTTTTTGCTGTTGGGAAAGCAGATGCCAGCACCCCCAGCCAGGATAGCCCAGCCCAGCCTGGAACTCAGGAGAGGCAGAGCCAGCAGCCACTTAGCCCTCTGGCTCTGCCCCTCTCTTCCCCTCCTCCTCCCCATCCAGGACCTGCACTCCCCCATCTTTATCTCTCAATTTTACAGGCAGTCAGTCACACAAGCCAGGCTGGATGGTGGGCCTGGGGCACAGCGTCAGATGGGTAATGCCGTGGGCCTAGAGGGGCCGCAGAGTCCAGACATGCGCAGCTCCCTCCTCCCCTTCTCAGCTGCGTGACACACGCATCCTTCCTCACCACCCTCCCCCGTCACTGTTCGCTGCCTCTGCTGGCCAGTCTCCCGCTTGTCTTGCCCATTCTGGCCACTTTCCTACCGCTTTGCAGCCTGCCTTCCTGCTTTGCCGCTGCAGACTCCGAGCACAGTAGTGGGGAGGGCCCGGCAGAATCTGGGTGACGTGGCACTGCTGGGCCAGGCACCTGGGCCCGCTGGGTGGGCACAGGGGAAAACATGGATGGGTGCCTCCAAGCAGAGAGATTGCTAAGGAAGTTTCCAGACCTGGGATCAGGACGAGGGGCATCTGAAGTGTGGTTGTTCTTTGTTGACGGAGTTAAATCCTGAGGAACATCCTGACTCAGCCTTCTGGCTCAGTGACCTTGGACAAGTAACCTCTTTGAGCCTCATCCATAAATTAGGAATAAAGATTCTGGTCATGGTGGTTGTCAGCAGCCCCAACCCGATGCATGAAGAAATGCATCACGGACGGCAAAGCACAGGACGTAACAGGTGCTTGTGTGTCACGGATTTGGGAGACAGACATTGAGGAGAATCCAGGTGTTGGCCAGGCAGGGCGGGGGCCCTTTCCAGAGCAGTGGGCTCCCGTCTGTTCCAAAACGTTTCTCCCTGAGGGGCCTGTGGCCTCTGGCTCAGCTGTCCTGGGACAAATAGCCCTTCCTGGGGGCAGCAGGCAGATGCTCTTGCTAGAGATAGTGGGGTGAGGCCATAGCTCCAGATGTGCTACAGAACCCATGAGGCAGGGGGAGGCAACTGCCTGGCCCCAGCCCACCCCACTCTGTGCCCCACAGAGCTGCAGGACCTAATGCACATCTCCCGGGCCCGGAAGCCGACCTTCATCCTGAGCTCCATGCGGGACGAAAAGCGGACGTAAGTGAGGAGGGAAGGGGGTGCCATATGTCCAAGGCCTCTGCGGAGGGCCCACCGCAAGCTTGAGGCTTCCGCCCATGGCCCCGTGAGGTGGCTCACGTGTTCTGTAGATCACAGGGAGGGGACCGAGTCTCTAGAGCCTGGGTCTGCTCCTTCGTCAGTGTCCGTGCAAGCTCTGGGTCACACGATGGAGCTGGCCGCCGTCCTGTCCCCCTGCCATGGTTGTGGGGGGAGATGGCCCGGATCCCCTTCGAAGAGGCCGGGGCCTGCTTTCCTCTGAATTCCGCCCCGCTCCTACCTCCCCTCCTTCCACAGAGCTGGTAGGTGGGCTTCTCGCCCATTCCTCTGCTGTGCACCAGGCCCATTGCAGGAGGCAGGCCTGGGTGACAGGTGCAAGGAGAAGCCCACGCCCTGTCCTGGAGGACAGTCCTTGGGGCCCAGAATCAGTGCCCGCTAGCATGTCAGGCTGTCGCGACAGACGTGGTTCCCATCGGCTGTTCTCTCCACCCTTCCCTGTAGTGACAGATGGTTTATTCTGTTAATCAGCCCCTGTCCCTAACAGCCTTCCTAGGGAGGTAACTGCAGAACGGGAGTCCTCCAGAGGTTAAGTGACTTGCTCAGGTTCACACAGTGTCGGAGAGGAGACTCGGGCCCAGGCCCTCGGAGTCAGTGCCCTTTCTGCTGCTGCAGGCTCTCTCCTGGCGTTGTCCCCGTGCCAGCCCCAGCAGGGAAAGCACCCAGTCCCAGGGCCGCGTCAGGTGGCTGTGCCGCTCCTCACCTGAAGTGCGCAGTCCCCTTCGCCATATTCCACTTGTTTCCTCAGCCACCTTGTAATGTGTGCCCGGGGCATGCACCTGCCAATCAGCGTTCTAGCGCTTTCTTCCCCCTCTGCCCTCCTTGGAGGTGGGGCTGAGGCGAGAGTCAGCACAGCCCTGTGGGGACCTCCCCACATGGGTCTGTGAGCCGCAGCTTGGCCCTGCTTGCTCTGGGCTGACTCCTCCGTGGCCAGCACCCTCCGAAGGGTCTCTTGTATGTTTTGTCTCCTCTGTCAGGCCCCGTGGGCCTCCAGTGACGGCATAGCTTCCCCCGCCACCCTCTGGGCTTGCCACAAGGCTGGCAGCTGGTCCAGGAAAACACAAGGGACCCTGGAGGCAGGATACACAGTCCTCCTTAGTTGATCAGCTGTCTATTAACCGCTTCCTGTATGCACCGAATAGGAAAGCAGAGCCAGTCCCAGCCCTCAGGGAGAAAGGGAACCAAAAATGATTGCTCATGGAGGGGAGAGAGGTGGGTGGAGCAGGAGCAGGCTGAGCTGGAGGGTCCTGGTGACCTCAGAGCGGGCTTCTCTCAGCAGTGACATTTAAACTGAGATGGCAAGATGAGACCAGAAGGAAGCTTCCAGGTCTACGCACTGACTATGGAGCCCTGCCCCCCTCCCCCCCGCGCCCCGCCCCGCTCCGCCCCTGCGGGAGGGGGGGTGCTGGCCAGGCCAGGACTGAGAGAGACAGATCAGGGCATGTGGGAGAGGTGTGACTTAGGGGTCAGCAGACCTGGGGTCAGCATCGCTCACTACCCATGTGACTTTGGCGGTCACCTAACCTTTGCACTTCGTTCCTTCACTGCCATACACAGGGGTAACAGGGCATGTCCGCCTCGAAAGGGGTTTGGGACATTTAAGTGGCAAAAACCCCTCACAGCTCCTGGCACATACGTAGACTGTCCTTTCTCCCTGTCCCCTCCTCCCCTGCTGTGCTCCCACCTGGGTGGAGGGTCCTGACCCCGCTCTGCTGCCCATTCCTGCCCAGTTAGTTACAGGATCCAGCCCCCCAGCCCTGTTTAATTCAAACAGACTTTTATCCGGAACCTGCTTAGGGCAGACCTGAGAGTGAGACTCTAGACCTGACCAGAACCGGTGGCTGCCGTCAGGGAGCACTCCATCCAGAGTGGGAGAGAGACCCAGGTGTCAGTTCATGTGGCACCTGGCCAGTTACTTGCCCCCTGCTGCCCCTTACCTTCCAGTATCTTTATTGTACTTTTCACCTACTGAAATACACGTTTATTCCTTTATGCAAGTTTTGCAGTGGAAGGCGATGCTTTTCAATGCGAGGCCGCTGCCCGCCCCCCCCCCCCCCCCGCCCCCCCCCCCCCCGCCCGTCCCCAATAGCCCGGAGCTCTCAGGGGCTCGGTCTCATGTGCTCATGTGGCTGCCACAGCACCGATGCCCAGGGACACAAGCTAGAGTGTCGACGTAAAGTCCTGGGCTACGATTGGACCTTCTTCTCTCCCACTGCTGTCCCTACCACAGCCATGACCACCTGCTCTGCCTGGATGGAGGGGGCGTGAAAGGCCTGATCATCATCCAGCTCCTCATCGCCATCGAGAAGGCCTCGGGCGTCGCTACCAAGGACCTCTTTGACTGGGTGGCAGGAACCAGTACTGGGGGCATCCTGGCCCTGGCCATTTTGCACAGTGAGGGCAGCCCCCTGGGCAATGGGCAGGGCGGGATGGGGTCGAGTCCTACAATCATCTGGGTAGGCTTGTCTCAGCTCAAGTGGTGTCTCCTTCATGGAGCTGTCTGAGCTGTGTGATACTCCCTGTGGGGGAGCCTCCCCAAACGGGGTCCAGCCCCACTCAGGTGGGAACTGGCCTCAGCCTTGGCATCCCTGACCGTGATGTGATCTCTGCCCAGTGCAGTCGAATTCCAGACTCTCCAAGCACTCTCTGGATCTGAAGGCACCAGGAGAGGACCCTCCTGCACCCAGAGCATCAGGGCCAGGCCTGTGCTGGGTGCTGGGGACACGGGATTAAGTCAGGGATTGTCCTACCCAGGGAGGCCCCGTCTGATGGGGGCGGTGCAGGCATCTGGGCGCCTTCACCGAGGGAGGAGGCCATGGCTCTGCAATCCAAGGCATGCAGAGACATGAGCACAGCCAGCCCGGGAGCCACGGCCGTGGGCTCTGGGGACAAGACGATCAGCAGTTGGCAAGTTGCCGGGATTTCGTCATCGCGACAGTTGACTGCCTGGGTTTTCACATCTTTTTAATGATTCTCATCGTAGCCTTGTGAGGTTACAGCTGGGGAAACTGAGGACCAGAGAGGGTTACCCAGTGAGTCAGGCAGAGCCAGGCCAGGTCTCCATCAGTACGCTCAGCTCTCTCCCCTGGCTACAGGCCCCAGGTTCCCTCTCTGGTCTTCAGTTCCTGTCTTCAGTGAGAGAAGAGCCATCCTGGGCCCACCTCTGCTGGGGACATCAGGTGGGGGAGGGCAGGGAAGAGGTCCTAGCCCCTCTTCCAGAAAGGGTCACTTCCTTCTGCAGGGGACATTTCATCCAGGGTCTTCAGACCCCCAGAGCTATGGAAGGGATCTGAGAAATTATCCAGTTCACTCTCTCACAGAGGCAGAAACCCCCCTCTGCAGCTGGCCTGCTTGCATACCCCTGGCAGGTCCCGTGAGGTGCAAACTGCCCCTTTGACCCTGTCTGTCGTTGGAGGCTCAGAGGACAGGGCTGGTCCTTCTAGTCAGGGTGGACCTAGATTTACAGGCTTATATACATTCAGGGTCCTTTAAGGAAAATAATACAAAATGATGAATACAAAGGCAAGTACAGAGCCTTGGGCAGCCGAAGGGGACATCTGCCTGTGTGGGAAGGTCCAAAAGAGGGGCCCAGGTGCCCGAGCTTGCTCAGCGCCCTGTCTCCTGCCACCTCAGGTCACTGCTGGCCTCTGGTTCCCGAGCCGGCGTGTGCTCGGGCCCCGTGTCGGGCATGACCCTCGCGTCTCTCCCCACCTCAACCCCCTTGTTCCTAGGCAAGTCCATGGCCTACATGCGTGGCGTGTACTTTCGCATGAAGGACGAGGTGTTCCGGGGCTCGCGGCCCTACGAGTCGGGGCCCCTGGAGGAGTTCCTGAAGCGGGAGTTTGGAGAGCACACCAAGATGACGGACATCAAGAAGCCCAAGTAAGCCTCCGCAGTGGGGTCCCCTTCGGCTGTTTCTGGGGGCAGAGGGCTCCCTGTCATGGTCTGGTTAAAGCTGAGGGGGTGGGGGGAGCAGCTTCTTCTCATGTAAATGAGGGGCTTCTCCCGGAGGACACAAGTGTGCAGAACACTCTTGACCCATGTATTTCGGTGTTTTTCCACCAAAACGGCACATCTTGGGGTCAGAGGGGGTCAATTTTCATTCAACACACACTCAGGACTTCTTTGCTGAGCATGGCTCTGCCCCAGGCTGGCGGGGTGTGTGCGTGCGTGCGTGTGTGTGTGTGCGCGTGCGTGTGCATGCGTGTGTGCGTGCGTGTGCACGTGCGTGCACAGCCACCAGAAAGGCTCACAGTCTGGTTGGGAGATAAGTGACCTGAAGAAAATGGCAGCCAGGGCAAGGCAGCGTATGCTTATGCTTAAAAGGTCCCAGAAGAGCCTACAGAACGCCCACCCCAGAATGACTTTATTGTCTCTTTAATGCCTATGTCACCTGCCAGACAGTGAGCTCCCTGAAGTAGGAATATGACTGCCTTGTTTTTCCTTTGGCCCCAGCTCCTGGCACAGTGCCTCTCCCAGAGCAGCCCATTGAAAAGTCTTTATCAACCAATTAACTATGGGAGCAACAGGGGGCAGAGGACTGAGAGTGAAGTAGTCAGGGAGGGCTTCCTGGAGGAAGCGAAGTATGAGCAACGCCTAGAGGGTTCGGAAGGATTTCTTTTTATAATAAAGCTTTTTCATTGAAGAATAATACGTAGTCTTTTAAGAAAATTGGATAATACACAGAATACAAAGAGAAGGAAAATATCTATGATTTATTAACCAAAAGATGTTTTAAAAACATTTTTGTGTATTTTATCCTAGATGTTTTTTTCTTTCTTATGGTGAAATAGAACTTACATTTAGAAAAGTACATAAACCAGTTCAATGAATGATTATAAAGCAAACACATGCCCACCAGCCAAGTTCAAAGCCCCCTGAGTATGTGCCCCGCCCCATCACAGCTCCCGCCCTCCTGTCCTCCCACCCCCGGGTAGCTGCTCCCCTGACTGGTGTGAAATGGGATTTCCTGGCTTTTCTGTATGGTTTTGCCACCTGTGAATGCAGCCCCAAACAGCACGGTCATGGTCTCTTCTTTCCATCACTGCTTCGTTCGTCAGCGTGGTCCCTGCCGTTGAGTGCAGCTGTACTTCATTCATTCTCGTCCCTCCTGTGACTGTGCCCCACAGTTTACTCTTCGAATACTTTAGAGAGACACTTGGGTCGTTGCCAGATTAGAGGTCTTGGGGAGAGTGCTGTGGTGAACGTCTTGGGACTGGTTGTCTGACCCCACCCCGTGGGTACGGGTGCCCTTGGGTATGCCTAGGGGGAGAGCTGGAGTCTCGAGTCTCAGAGGGCGTGGCCTCACCTCTCAGCTTCTGCCCCACTGTTTCCAAGGTGCTGGTTTCTCTCTCCTCTCCATTCACTGTGTTTGAGTGTTCCTGTTGCTCTGCATTCTTGCTAACGTTTGCTTATTGTGAAACGTTTTTATCTTTACAAATCTGGGGGCGGGGTGGGGGTTATGAGGTGGTGTCTGCGGTTTGCATTTTCGTTCCGTGATGACTAGGGAGGTTGAACAGCTTTTCATAGGTTTAAAGGTCATTTGGATCTTCGTTGATAGAGTTCCTGTTCAAGTGTTATGCCTATTTTTGGCAAAAGTGGGTCGTGTGATTTTTGGATTATGAGATTCCTTCATGATCGTCTTTATTCTTTGAAAACTAGTCCTTTGATGGATATATGGAAATCTTTTCGCCCACTCCATGGCTTGTCTATTCACGCTCTTTATGGTGTTGTATTGGGGAATGGGTATTCTTAATGTAGTAGAATTTATAAATATTTTAGAGTTTGTGCTTTTTATTTCTCATTTAAGAACCCTTCCTTAACTGGAGGGAGGAAGCAGCCCGCTGTGTTAGGTGGGAAAGCTCCCTAGAGGCACCTTTTATGTTTAGGTCTTTAATCAACCTGGAATTGATCTGTGTATTGGGGAACTTCATCTTTCCATGTGAATAACCAGTTTCCCCAGCCTC
>NW_011888797.1:11138223-11147669 GCF_000151845.1 Pteropus vampyrus | reverse complement strand
CTGTGTTAGGTGGGAAAGCTCCCTAGAGGCACCTTTTATGTTTAGGTCTTTAATCAACCTGGAATTGATCTGTGTATTGGGGAACTTCATCTTTCCATGTGAATAACCAGTTTCCCCAGCCTCCTCTGTGCAGAGTCTGTTTTCTCCTCCAGGTCTGCAGGCCTTGCCTCCTTGGCAGTGGGTCAAGGGTCCTTGCTCACATCTGTTTCTGGCTGTGTTCTGCTCCATTGGCTGGATGATGTCTGTGCCTGTGCCCAGACCCCAGAGCCCTCATTCTGCAGTGTTTTACTAAGTCCTGATATTCGGGGCAGCAGGGCCTCCCACCTTTACCTTCATCTTCGAGAGTCGTGGCTATTCTTGGAGGCACTGTAACAAAGTGGTTAAGATCATGCACCCTAAAGTTTCCTTTTCTG
The DNA here is from genome assembly GCF_000151845.1 of Pteropus vampyrus. Lineage (NCBI taxonomy): Eukaryota > Metazoa > Chordata > Mammalia > Chiroptera > Pteropodidae > Pteropus > Pteropus vampyrus. The sequence goes on along the minus strand of NW_011888797.1, from coordinate 11,147,256 downwards.
GAAAACGAGAATACTGTACTACGTGCTTTCTGGAGTTTTCATGAGGAGTAAAAATGTTAATATTTATAAAGCACTTAAAAAGCACTTGGCACATTGGAAGTACTATATAAAGGTTATTTGTTGCTATTTGTGTTTCCATATAAATTGTAGGATCAGATTGCCAAATTCTACAGAATCAAATCCTTTTGGATTTGATTGAGGTTTGTACCAGGGAGATCCAACACTGAACCTGTGAGCTTATCTGGGGGAGAACTGACATCTGAAAACACCGAGTCTTCCAATTAGAGAGCATTGTATAAAGTTTCTCAGTACAGTTTTATAATTTTATCTTGCGAGATCTTACACGTGTGCTCTTTTTATTCATAGGTCTTGCATATGTTTTGTGCTATTGCAAATTATTCATTTTTAAACATTTCATTTTCTAACCGTAGCTGGTATTTAGAAATACCATTTTAAAAAAAAGTTTTAATTGTGGTAAAATACACATAAAATTTACCATCTTAATCATTTTTAAGTATATAGTTCAGTAGCGTTAAGTATATTTACATTATCATGTAACTAATCTCCTGAACTTTTTCATCTTGTAAAACTGACACTCTCTACCCATTAAACAACTATCCATGTCCCTCTCCTCCAGCACCTGGCAGCTGCCATTCTACTTTATGTTCTGTGAGTTTGACTACTCTAAGTACTTCATGTAAGTGGAATCATACAGTGTTTGTCTCTTTGTGATTGGCGTAGTTCATTTAGCGCAGTGTCCTCAAGATTCATCTGTGCTGTAGCATGTATCTGAATTCCGTTCCTTTTTAAGACTGAATAATATTCCATTGCACGTCTATAACACATTTTGTTTATCCATTCATCTGTTGACAAACATTTGAGTTGTTTCCTCCTATTAACTATTATGAATAATGATGCTATGCACATGGGTGTACAAGTACCTGTTCAAGTCACTGCTTTCAATTCCTGGTACCTTTTATAGAGAGAATTCTAATGGATTAAGTTTGCTAATATTTTGTTTAGGATTTTGCATCCACGTTCCTGATTTAATTAATTGATTTAAGCAATTCTATAAACCTTATCTGTCATTGATCTTCTGTATTTTAAATCTATCTTGTTTTTTTTAAGTCTCACAAGATGCTATTATTATTTTTCAAGATTGATGTTCATTTAGATTTTATTTAGCAGTGTGCTGGTAAACCAGATCTGTGGAGAGGAAAGTCCTGAATTGTAGTCTTTGCCAATTCCCATGGCATAAATACTCCCATCATGGCCGATTTCAAACTACTAACAGTTTAGCAACCAGCTTGCGAGATTTAACAATAGGTTCTCATGAGAACAATGCGAGCTCCCTTCAGCACACCATTGGGTATGTATGTGTGTGTATGTATATGTTTATGCATATACATATCTGTATGTATATTTATACGTACATACATTCTTTTCTGCATCTCAGACTTCCATCTCTGACCACTTTGCTTCTGCCTAAAGTATGTCCTTTGGACTTTCCTATAGAGTGTCTACTGGTAGTGAATCCTGCGCTTGCAGAGTTATCTGAAAATAGGTTTATTTCACTCTCATCAATTGAAAATAGTTTTATTTTGCTCTTATTCTTGTTGGGTATAGAATGCTAGGTTGGTGATTTTCTTGTAGGGCATGGAGGATATCATTTTGTCTTCTTTGAGCTTCCATTGTTGCATTTGCAAGGTCAATTCCAATCTAATTGTTACTTCTTTGAAGGTAATTGGTCTTTTTTCTCTGGACATTTTTATTTGTTTATTTTTGGTGCTCTAAAGTTGCATTGTGATATATTTAGATATAAATTTCTTCTAACTTATCCTGCATGGGATTTGTTGGTCTTCTATTTTCTATCATTTCCCGTCTCTGTTACATTCTGAATAATTTCTTCTTACCTATTTTCCAATTCACAAATCCTCTCTTTAGCTTTATCTAAATTTCCATTTAATCCATTCACTGAGTATTTTATTCTATTGGTTTGTTGTTTAATTTCAGAAGTATTTTTTAGTTCTTCAAATCTTCTAGATCATTACTTTTACTCTCCTATTCTCTGAAGATAGTATCAAGCTTGTCTTTGATATCTTTGAACATTGTAAGCATAGCTGTTTTATAATCTTTGTTTGAGGATTCAAATATCTGCAATCTGTGTAGGTATGTTTTGTTGTTTGTGTTGGTTTATGCTGGTTCTTATTCAGGGTATTTTATTTCATTGTGTGCTTCCCTCCCCCCCACCCCCATCTTTTAACTACGTTGTGTTCTTTAGTATTGAAAATAATATGTGCAGATTATACGAGGCCTAGAATGAGAGTGTCTTTCTTCAAAGTGTCTTGTGTTATTTATTTCAGGTACCTAAGTACACTACTGTCTAGGGCCACTGTAAATTCTTGGCATGAAGGCTTAGAGACTTCCCCCAGGTGATGTGAATTTAGACTCCAAATCTGAAGACATTTTAGTTTGTGGTTATTCATTTTCAGTGATTTTTTTCTCCCTTCTTTGTCTAGTGCCAAGGCACCTTTCTTCATAGCCTTCAAGGGTGGGGAAGGAGCGAGTTTATTTCTAGTTTACCTTACCCAAGAGTGTAGCCCTTTGAGATCCCAACCTAAAAGAGGGAGAATTTCTCATTAGACCCCTAACCTTTGGTGGTCCCTGGGCTTTGACTTTGGCCCACTGGCCCCATGCGGCCATCAACACTGAAGTTCAAATTTACTGAGTTTAGCATCTATCTTCAGGTCAAAGCTGAATCTGTGTGACACTTACCTCTCTGGGTTCTTCTTTATCCTCAGAATTTAGCCTGGTGTTCCCTTTTTATCTTGTCAGGTCTTCTATGCTTCTAGGTAGATTTTTTTAAAAAAATTTTTTCCAGCACTTAGTTTTTTGTTCAGTGGGAAGATTGTTCAATTCACCTTCTCACAGTATTTCCAGGAATGGAAAACTAACGTTTTTTTGTTTGTTTGTTTGTTTTTGTTTTTCCCTAGCAGAGTTTTTTGTTTCCTTTCCTTTATATCTATCTTTACAACATAACAATTATATTTTTGTTACTCTGAACTCCTTGCAAGAATGATTTCGAATGGCTGTAAAACACTTCCTTGTGTACTTACTCCCTTCTGACGTTGCCATTTAGATCAGTTCATGTTTCACTATAATAAATTACACTGTAGTCTATAGCCATGCCACCCGGAATGCACCCGATCTTGTCTGATCGTGGAAGCTAAGCAGGGTCAGGCCTGGTTAGTACTTGGATGGGCGACTGACTACCTAGGAAGACGAGATGTTGTAGGCGTTAAAAAAAAATTAATTTAATTTAAAAATAAATAAATTACACTGTGTGATTAGCCTTATACAAAGTAGTTTTCATTGTAACTAAGGTTATTCCTTTAGGATAGATTTTCCAAAATGGAATTCCCAGACCAAAGAGCCAGGACGTTGGTAAGGGTTTTAATACATATTAGTTTCCAAGGGGGCTGTGCCAGTCTGTCTACCCCAGAGTATTTACAAATGTCTGCATCAATCAAGACAAGTCTTCTTTAATAGACTATAGACTCTCATGGCAGGTAGAACATTGACGAGGTATCAAAGGTGACACAGTGAAGTCTCCTTCCACTCCTGTCCCAGAGATACAGCCACCAAGCAGTCCCCTGCCCCAGAGACAGCTCAGTGTTGCCGGGTGCTGCTCATGGGCCCTTTCAGAATTGCCTCTGACGAAGCAAATAGGTACATAGGTTTTGGGGGGGGGGTTGTTTTTAAATAAATGGTGGCATACTGACACTATCCTGACCCTTGTCTTTCCAGTTGACCATAAATCTTGGTGCTCAGCGCCTATCAGTGCATAAAGCACTCCTTAGTCCTTCTGCAGTGACACTGGGCGGGGGAACCGTGGGGCGGGGAACTGACCCGCTGATGGACAGTTCAGTTGTTGCCAGTCTTTTGCTTTAACAGCCGACGCTGCTGTTAGTAGCCTTATGCGCGCCCCTCTGCACACGTGTGAGAGCATCTTAGGGTGAAGTCCCAGAAGCAGATCGCCAAGGGCGGATGGGTCAGTGACTTCAGGTGTCCTCCTCCTCGTTTCTTTCCAGGGTGATGCTGACAGGGACACTGTCTGACCGGCAGCCCGCTGAACTTCACCTCTTCCGGAATTACGATGCTCCAGAGACTGTACGGGAGCCTCGTTTCAACCAGAATATTAACCTAAAGCCTCTAACTCAGCCCTCAGGTTACAACCACATTTGATGCATCTGTGGGAAACAATTGGCCTGTGAGGTGGCAGGGTGGTGGGTGGGAGTTGCAGGCTTGCTGCCGGAAACCCCCAGCCCAGCACCCTCCCACCCGCTGCCCCGAGTCCTTACAGGCTGGCAGCAGGCAGAGCTGGGGAGCTGCCAGGGCTCGAGCAGGCTAGAGGAGGCTCCTGGAGGCCCCGCAGCTGCACCCTGCCTTCCACAAGGATGGCAGGGCCAGACGTCAGGCCTGCTCCTGAAGGGTCCCCAGCCTTTACCTCTTCCTGCAGCCCTGTACACACACACACGCACACCACCAAGATCTGATGCACGCGGGTTTTACACCAGTCCCACTAGGCCACCTTCCTCCCCAACCCCAGAGCAGCTGGTGTGGCGGGCAGCCCGGAGCAGTGGGGCAGCCCCCACCTACTTCCGGCCTAATGGGCGTTTCCTGGATGGCGGGCTGCTGGCCAACAACCCCACGCTGGACGCCATGACTGAGATCCATGAGTACAACCAAGACATGATCCGCAAGGTGAGAGCCACTCAGGTCGGAGGGGCCTGACATGACCGCCCACTGCAGCCACCCCGTTCCAGCAAACTTTAACTAAGGACTGACTCCTAGGAGAGCAATTGACTTTTATTCATGCGTTCATTGATCTGGGCACTCAGAGCAGTTGTATCTTGCACTTGAACCTGCTCATTGGTGGCGTCTGCCCAAAGCACTGTGCTAGGAGGGGTTCTGAGGCCCAGTCCGGACTAAGTGGTGCAGAACGTTACAATCAGGTAGTGTCTGCTGTTCGTGGGGAGGGCCGCATGTGTCCCAGTACATGCCACTCCCCGTCCTAGCCACTGCCCAGCTGGGGGACACACACTTGCCCTTAAGTTGCTCCCATCCAGGGGAGACAGTGCGTAAACAAAGGCTCGCCTTTCCTAGTGTTTCGGGCGCTGCAGTAGAGGACTGTGCTGGCGCCCAGGAGGGGCCTCACCTCTGCTGGGAGACCTGGGAGCTAGGAAAAGGCTAGCAGAGGAGGGGACCCCACCCTGAGCCCTTCGGGGACAGGGCAGTGCAGAGTCAGTGATCTGGAGGAGGAGAAGTGGCCCTCAGCCCGAGGAGCTTGGTGCAGAGGTGGCGAGGCCCACACGTGCCAGCAGGGGCAGCGCGGTGCAGTGGCCTGAGCTCAGGCCCTGGGGTCACACAACCTCTGGTTTTGGGCCCTGGCTCTGGCCACGCTTCCCTTCAGCCACTGAACGGTGTTCCTGATAGAACTGGCCTGGGGATCGTCAGGAAGCTCCCACGTGCTCCTGTCTGTAAAGTGTTTAGGACAGTGCCTGACCCCATGTGCCATGTCCTTGCTGGCTGTGGTTGTCACTGCGGCCATCACTAAGTCCTGGATGCGTGGCGCTAGGCAGGGGCCGTCAGAGCGACGAGCGCCCTCTAGGGGCCAAACAGGGCAGGGCGGGCTCCCTGGAGGAGGCGGGATTCCGAGACTGGGATGGGGAAGGGTCCTTCTATGACACAGGTGAGTAGGAGTGACTCACCAAGGTCGCCCAGCAGATTGGCAGCGAGCTTGTTCCGGAGCAAAGGAGGAGGCAGCACAAGCTGTGCCACCACTGGAGGCCCATCCTCCATCCTCGTGCGTCCCCAGGCCCCCAGCACTGGCCCCTCTCTCACCACGGGGCGCCCCTCACCCTTGGAAAGGTCCACTGGGGGAAGGTCTCCCCTGACCACCCCTGCCTGTCTCCAACAGGGTCAGAGCAACAAGGTGAAGAAACTCTCCATCGTTGTCTCTCTGGGGACAGGGAGGTCCCCGCAGGTGCCTGTGACCTGCGTGGATGTCTTCCGTCCCAGCAACCCCTGGGAACTGGCTAAGACTGTTTTTGGGGCCAAGGAACTGGGCAAGATGGTGGTGGACTGTGTGAGTATGACCCTCCCTGGGCCCACTCCCCTCGGGGCCTCAGCCCCTGGATGACGCCTTCACCGCCTTTCGTGGTACCCTGGGTGTCAGGGACACTTCGTTGACCCTCTTTAGCCAGTTCCCTGATTCAGAGTCTCAGTCCTGGCAGGGACCCTCAGTGACCGCCTGTAGCAGGGGTTTTCAAGCATCTTTTTTAGTTGTGGATCCCTTCCTTCAAACAGCCCTGCGCGGAAGCCCAGCCTATCAGATGAACGAAAACTGCAAGGGGTGGGGATGCAGAGGTCTGTCCATCCCCAACACACACACATTGGCCTTGACTTGAACGGGAGCTGCTGAGCCTCCATGGAAACCATAGACCATGCCCCCTGATTGCACAGCTGGACAGTCACTGCAGCCCAGGGAAGGGAACTTGCCTAAAGTCGCTCTGCTGATAGGTGGCTGAGCCAGACTGGAACCTGGGGCTCCTCAGGTAGGGACTGTGGGTGTGGCGTGTGCTGGGTACTTATAGAGGCTGCTTCTCGCCAGTGCACAGATCCGGATGGGCGGGCCGTGGACCGGGCCCGGGCCTGGTGCGAGATGGTCGGCATCCAGTACTTCAGGTGAGGGCTCGGCCGGCCCTGGCCCCCAGCCCCACTTCTTGGCCTGGCCAGATCTGGTGACCTTCCCAGCCCATCCTTGGCATGGACTTCCCCTTTCCCAAGTTGTAGCGCTTGACCCCCACCCAGGCCAAGAGTCCTGGGGTGACTCCTCCTTGACTTGGACAGATTGAACCCCCAGCTGGGGACAGACATCATGCTGGACGAGGTCAGTGACACAGTGCTGGTCAACGCCCTTTGGGAGACCGAGGTCTACATCTACGAGCACCGGGAGCAGTTCCAGAAGCTCATCCAGCTGCTGCTCTCGCCGTAAGGCTGCCAGGCCCCCAGCCACCCCCATCCTACCCTCACCCAACCCTGCTGCGGATGTGGGCCAGGCCCAAGCACCGCTCCGCTGGGCGGAGCCAGGCCCAGGCAGCTCTGTCCACAGACCGGGCCTCAGAAGGTGCTGGGCTTCCTGCCTGAGGCTGGTGCCGAAGGCCTCTCGCTCCCTCTGTCCCAGTCTTCTGGCACTTTATGTCATTCCAGGCTTAGAAAGCCTAGAGCCTCACTGGGGCCCTCTCCCTGACAGCCAAGAACATTGACTCCGTGCCCCACGCCACCCCCATCAGCTCAAACACTAAGGGTGCCTGTGTATGCCCCCAACTCCGGCCTCCCAGAGGGCCTTAGGCTCTTCCTGGTCCCCTGGGGGCGCAGCTGCCCCTTCCACTCTCTGCCCTCTTCCCTGGGAGCTGGACTAGAGAAACTGGCCATCGCCTACCCCATCAGCAGGGAAGCCTGTGCTCTGGGAATGGGGTTCTCCATTCGACTTTGCCCCTCAGCACACACCCAGCCACCTGCGCCCCTGAGCGCTGCCCCACCCTGTGAGCTCGCCTCGGCTCTCAAAGGTTGCTCCTGTGACTTGAGTTTCTCTTCCCAACAGGCAGTTGGTTTGTAAGTGGGCTGGGGCTGCCCTAAGCTGTGAAATAAATGGTTTGATTCCATTTCTGCTGTGTCGTGTGTACTGTGGTGCGAGTGTCCCTTGTCTTCCCACCCGCCAGCTCCCCGCAGCCATGACCTTCAGCCTGACTGTCATCTTCCTATGCCTACTCATGTGGCCGCTCTTTCCCGGGGTCCCCGAATCAGGCTGGTGAGAGTGTTCAGAGGCGGCAGCCAGGCCTACCTGTCCCATGCTGGGAGGCAAGGGAGAGGCTTACTTGCTGGGGGAGGGGATGAGACCCAGAGAGGGCAGGGGCACCGGCTGGTCACAGCCAGTGAGGAGGGCCAAGGTTTGCCCCCAGGTCTGTGCCACATTAGGGTTTGCGCTGTCCCCTCTCCAGCATGCAGAGTTGCTGGGTGGGCAGCAGCGGACGTGGGAGGCTTGGCCCTGGAGATGCAGGTCTGAGGGGCTCAGGGTAGAGACCTGACAGCAGTGAGAACACACGGCTACGTTCAGCCTCCAGGGGCTGGGACTGTCAGGGAGGGTCCTGGAGGAAGGCGCTGAGCAGTTCTAGCCCGGTCGGATGGACGGTACCCACAGGCAGAGGGCAGGGGTCCACCAAGGGTCCCAGCTGGCCTGGGGAAGCTTTGTCCTCAAGGGGGAGGTGACGTCAGAGAGTGGCTCATCCACGAGCGCCCACTGGTCTTCAGCTCAGAGGGGTAAATAATTGAAGGGCAGGTCACATGAACCTACCCGCGTCACAGGATGCCTTCCCCCTGGGTCTGGTTACGCCCCAGATCGCATTCTGACATCCCTGGCTGGTGAATAATTAAGCCGCCACCTCCTCCTTGGCCGGCCCTCCATCTCCAGGTTCCACTCCGCATCCTCCTTCACCTGCCCGCTGAGCAGTGGGCACCAGAGCGTACCTACCCAAGTGCTCCCAGCCCCACCAGCACCACCAGCCTCCTGATAAGCAACGAGGTGCAGCCCGCTCCATGGCCCCCGAGATGGACCAGTTCTACAGGTCCACCATGGCCATCTACAAGGTGAGCGCATGTGCAGCCTGGGCCTGGGGTGTGAAGGTCGTGCCAGCTCTGGAGGACGGAGGGTGAGCATGGCCGGAGCATGTTCTGGAAGGAAGGCAGGGGGCTAGGCTGGGCTGAGCTGCGGGCAGGGGCGTGGGGGCTCTCTGGAGGCTGGCAGCCACCCCAGCCCCAACCTAAGGCTCCCGGGGAGGGGTTCGTCCACAGTCACCCAGTGAGTGACAGGCCTGCTGAGCTGGTACTCAGCAGGAGCCTCCAACTTGCAAACATTGGCGAGGCAGGACAGGGCCCAGCGTGGTGTAGCTGGGAGCAGGCAGCCCCAGGAGC
>NW_011888797.1:11127370-11136343 GCF_000151845.1 Pteropus vampyrus | reverse complement strand
CATTTCTTCTCCTCATGCAGCTCTGTCCGAGGCGGCTGAAGTGTACTTCAGAGCCATCCAGAAGATCGGGGAGCAGGCTCTGCAGAGCTCCACTTCACAGATTCTGGGTGAGGGGCTCCCCCTTCCACTATATCCTCTTAGTGCCACCTGCACGCCAGGCCTCCTTTTGCTGTCCTGGCTCCAGGCTGCTCTGTCTGCCCCCCGATGCCTCCCCTCAGGCCCCGGAACCTGCCTTGCTCCCCATTCTTAGGTCCCAGAGGGGTCTCTTTTATAGTCTTGCCCTTTCAGGAAGTCCCCCAAAGACAAAGCCCTTGCAGCTCAGGGCCTAGAGTTCAGACTCTTCTGGAGCCCAAGCCGCTCCCCACCACTCCCTATAGGGCTGGGATAGGTGCTGCCAGAGTCCAGAGCCCTATGCAAATCCCCGGACTTTGGTCCCAAAATCCAGCCTCAGGCAGGTCCTCAGGCAGAGAAGAGGGTGGACGGGGGAGGGAGGGGCAGGCTCCCCCCATCCAAGTTGTTCTCTGTGCCTCCAGGTGAGATCTTGGTGCAGATGTCAGATACCCAGCGGCACTTGAACTCTGACCTGGAGGTGGTGGTGAGTGTTGGTCTGGGGTGAGGGGTGACTCAGGAGAGTGGGATGCATTCTACGAAGGGCAGAGGCTCATCCTCCCATGTCCCTTCTCAGGGAGGATTTCCTGACGCCCTTAGTGACATGACAACAACACCTTTCAGGCACTTGCCAGGCCAGGCTCCGCTGGGCACATTTATCTGTAATGTCTTGCTCCAGCCTCCAGCCACGTGCCATCTCTGTCCCCACTTTACAGAGGAGGAAACTGAGTCTCACAGATCTAGCCATTCGCCCGAGATTCCAGAGTGAGTGGAGGAGCCAGGAGAGGGACGAGACCGTTGCCCAGATGCCCCTCCCACCTCTCACCCTGCTCTCCACTCTCCTGGGGAGCAGCCAATGGTGTGACCTTGTCCCTTCCACGGGAAAAACCCTTCCCCTGCCACCCACAGAACAAACCCAGCCTCCTCAGGGAGGAATCGCAGGTCCTGCTGACCCAGAAGCCCCCGTGTGGGACCCCCCAGTCACAGCCCCGCCACCCGGATGAATAGAACTCCCCAGACACAGCCTGGCGTTCCCACTGTTGGGCTTCTGTCATGCTGTCCTCTCAGCCTAGAAGCCCCCACCCTGCTGTTCAGCACAGTCACCCCCTCCTCCGCGAGGCCTCCCCGACCCCTTCGCTGGCTTAGTCCCTCTTCCTCCCTCTTGACTCCAACAGATACTTCCATCTGTTCTTAGTACACGGTGGTTAAGGACACAAGCTCTGTTGCCAGAGCACCTGGGTTCAAAGCCCAGCTCCACCAGTTCCTGGCTTTGTAACCTCAGATGAGCTCTTTAACCTCTCCGAGGCTCAGTTTACCTGTCTGGGAAATGGAGACCATCCTAATAACTGCCTTGTAGGATTCTTGTGAGGGTGAAGTGAATGCATAAGCAGACACCACGGACCCTGTCTCTACCCCTGCCGAGACTGGGGACTCTGCTGGGACATGATCTGCTCTCCGTAGCTCCCAGGCCTGGGATGGGGACGGGCACCAACCAGGGCTTCACTGAGTGTGGGAGGGGAGAACAGCTTTGAAAAGGAGGTGGGGCTTGGCCATAGGGGGAGGAAGAGAGCGGGCACCCAGGGAGGGCGCCGTGGGCCAAGCGTGTGCATGAGCCTGGCATCTGTCAGGCAGACGTGAGTCAGAGATTGGGAGCAGGGACAAAGTGGGAGAGGTGGGGTGGGCCCCGACGGTGATTATCACAACTAATTGTGATAATCCATGGTTCTCAAACACATGCATAGGGAACCCTGAAAGTCAGGGTACTTTTGGGGAGATACCATTAAATACTCCTTGGTTTGGTTCTCATGTCAAAATGGAGAAGAACTTTACCAGCAGAAAGCGTGCACCCACCGACACAAGGTAAGAGCGTCCCTCTGGGCCCGTCTCTCAGACACTCTAAGGTGTGGCACCTCTCGGGGCTTGGGCAGGAAGTCGTGGAGCCTGCTCTTGCTGGCAGCCTGGGACTTCCTGTCCTTGCTTTTGATGGCTCTCCTTGTCACCTGTGGCACTCCTGGGCTGGACAAGAACAAGTGTCACCCAGGCCCACTCTGTAAGGAGAGCTGCCATCTCTGGGCACCAATGTCTTGGCTGTGACAGCCAGGCAGGGACCTCGGCCAGAACCATACTGGGCTGAGCACACCAGAGGCCACCTCCCCCTCGGGCTCATTCATGTGACAACTATTTGCTGCCATGTGCCAGGCACTGTTGTAGGCACTGGGAGTCCAGCTGACAAAAATCCCTACCGTCCCCAAGAGGGGAACCAGACCAAAGCCAAGACAAGTAAGCGAGTACAAGTGTGACAGGCGAGATGCAAAATAGGCCGTGAGAAAAACAGAGCAAGGGAAGGGGACAGGACGTGCTGGAGGGGCACGCGTTTTACCAGATGCTCGAGGAAAACATCACTAGACAGGTGACATCAAGAAAAGCCTGAAGGAGGGGAAGAGCGAGCCAGGGAGACACAGGCCATGGCGTTCCGGGCAGAGGGAGCAGCATGTGGGAGGGCTTGAGGAGGCCACACGGCTGGAGTGGAGGCTGCAGTGGAGGCGGCGAGGGCAAATGTGGCGCGGGGGACCAGCCATCGACAGGGGACTTTCCTCCGGCGAAGGGGGCAGCAGTACAGGGTGTCGAGGAAAGGAATCACAGGATCTGACTTAGGTTTGGACTTCTCATTATAACCTAAAATGCAAATACTGAAAATCTCACGGAACAAATTAGACCTTAATGAATCGTGATAAGGCAAACCCATCCTTGAACCTACCGCCCGGGTCAAGATCTTTGCAGCCTCCCCAGAAGCCCCTCCAGGTGCCCCCATCAAAATCACAGCGCCTCCCTCCCTCCAAAAGTGACCACTGGTGCGACACTTCCTTGTGTTTCTTCGTAGTTGATCACCCAAGTATACATCCCTAGACACTAGAGTCTGGTCTCGCTCTATTTTCCAATATGTATTTGAGTCTCTTAATCTACCGATTCTCCTTCCAGCCTTTTCTTTTTCTTACATCTTGTCTGTTGCTTGCCCTAGGGCCTTTCGACTGGGTTTTCCTGGTTGGGAGGTTGCTGATCGCACACTCTTGGTGCAGTTCAGCTCGTCCCTCCATCCTCTGGATCCAGAGGCCTAATCAGACTCAGGTTCCATTCCCTGGGTGAGACTAGAGGGGCTGCTGGGTTCTTCCACGGGGAGGCCTGTCGCATCTGCTGCCGTGGAGGCTCGATGTGTCCAGATGCATTCACACATTGGGAGCTGTGAAATACTGCTATTCCTGTGCCTTTGCACTTACTAACTGGACTATTTCGAGAAAAGTTGCCTCTCCTTATCTGCTGTTTGTTACCCAGTGGCCCGTTTCATACGGGGAAGGCAGAAGAAAGGCTCATGCACTCATTTTCCTTACCCCGTCATCTTCTGAAGGTGACCAATTGGCTTCATTTCTTTTTCAAACTAGCATCGTTATTGGAATGTTTTAGTATCCTCAGTATCATAGATTTAAACATACTTCATGTGTTTCAATCTTTCGCAATTCTTGTCTTTCTTTACAGTTGAAAATGCCCCCTCTTTGGCTAGTAGAAGCCTCTTCAGTCCGGCTCGAGTCCTTTTGGAACGACCCTAGTAGTTTGGACAGCTTCCCTACTGTCCCGTCTGACAGCATCATCCATTCTCATCTGGTACTTTGCTGCTCTAGACATGGAATCAGCCTTTTGTCCATGAAGTCTTGTTTTCGTTTTTTGTTTTTAGTGACAAGGGGTATTTTAAGACCATCATCTGGACACTAAAGATATTCATTGATACTGGATCGATCATTGTTTTCAGGCCTTTACAGTGGCCAGTGCTGCATGACATACATACATATGTTTGTATAATACATATGCACTTATATACACATAGATACATACACGGGTACATACGACAGATACATGACTGGACATATTTAAAGGGGACGTATTTCCTGAGTTTATACTGACACTTTCCATTCAGATTCAGCACCGCAGGATTTTTACTTCTCTCCTGTATTACACTAGCATCTTCTTTTTTCCACATCAGGAACCCTGATTCTCAAAGATAAAGAGAGTAAAATCACCGGAACATCCCATAATGACCCACTCGCTATATGTCTCATCACACACACACTTGTCTCCGAACAATGAATGACTTGCTAACTCTGCCACCTCCAACATGGTTTCCGACATCGTTGTGCATTTGTTCTCTGCATTCTGTCCCACTTCTAAAGTCATTGCACTATATATGTCTCCCTGGTCAGATGTAGAGCCGTTACTCTCCTGGCCGCGCCCCTTAGCCCTCACTGACCTCCGTTTACAAGTAGCTGCATAGTTAACGTTCACCGCTGAGCTTGGGTCCATGTCTCGCTTGTCGTTTTAGTGTCTGATGCTTGTTCTCTAACAGACCCCACAGGAAGGGCTCATGGGAATGTTTTCTGAGTTCTGACGTGATGATAATAGTTTGTTCTCACATTGGAAAGTCAGTTTCACTGGATATAAATTCCTTAGCTGACTTTCTTTCTTTCCCTTCCTCCCTTCCTTCCTTCTTTCCTTCTTTTCTTTCTTTCTGTTTGATTATCTTAAATATGTTTTTTCTAACGTAGAACATTAAACATTGCTATTGAAAAGTATGATTATCTACCTTTTCCATTATAAATCACTTGCTCTTTTGTGTGTGTGTGTGTGTGTGTAGATGCCCAATGATTTTTAAATTGATTTCTTTTTCTTAAGTCTAGTAATTTTTCAAGAATATGTCTTGGTATTTGTTGGTCTGGGTCAATATTCTCAGTTATGTCATATACTCTTTTAATATGTAGTTTCAAATCTTTTTTTTAGTTTCAGGAAAAGTCTTGAATTACAGTTTTTGAAATTTTTTTGTTCCTTTTCTTTGCATTTCTTCTTCAGGAATTCCTGTTATCTGTATTTAGGTCTTCATAGCCTATTTTTAATATCTGTCTCTTCCTCTTGGGTATTTTTACATTTTTATTTCTTTTTTCCTCCACTTCTAAATATTATGATTTAATATCTGGAGTGGAAATGGAGCTCATAATAGAAGCCCTCACATAGATATAGACACAAATAGTCATCGAGCTATATAGATACAGATTGATATAGATGTATATGTACATCAGCTTTACTAAGATATAATTCACATACCATAAAATTCACCCTTTCAAAATGTATTATTCAGAGAGTTTTAGCATATTTATGGTTTTAAAATTATCCCCACTATCTAATTTTAGAACATTTTCGTCACTTTCACCCAAAAAATAATCTCTCCATATTTCTGCGTTTCTTTATTTAATTTTTTTCTTTTTCTTTTATATTTTTCTTCAGGTATTCTTTATTGCGTTTATTATTCTTGTATTTCATATAGTTTTGCCTTTATTACTGAACTTCTGTTTTTCTTTTCAAGTTTCTAATTCTTTCCTGAATTTTTCTAATTTATATCTATGTTGTTTCATTCCTGTCTTGTATCATTTTTTTTAATGTCTTTTAGTTCACTTCTAAACCATAGATTACAATTTTCTTCTCCTTCGTGGGCCTTCTGGTGTGGTTTCATGGTAGGAATGTCACTCTGTTCCTTATTTGCTTTTCTCCTAATAACTTTCTATTGGATTTAACTTAAAGGTTTTCTGTTAGTCATTTTTATATGAAATTAGTTTTTATTAAGGTAAAATTTACATACAATAAAATGCCCAATTCTTAAGTGTTGGGTTTGATGAGTTTCGAGGACTGTATACACCATGTAACCATCATGCTAAATAAGATTCGGAACATTGCCATCAGCCTGTGAAGTTTCCTTGTGTCCTTTTTAAGTCAGCCCCACTCCAGAGGCAACCACTTTCTGGTTGCTATCTTTAGAGATTAATTTTGCCTGTATTAATGACTATAATTGTATTAATTACTATAATTAAGTCTAAGAATTTTGTTCTTTTTCAAAATCATTTAGTCCATACAAGATCCCCTGAATTTCCATATAAATTATAGAATCATCTTGTCAATTTCTTTAAGAAAGCCTGATGGGATTTTGATAAGGACTGCATTCATCTATAAATTAGTAATCATCTTAACAATATTGAGTCTTCTGATCCATGAACATGGTATACCTCTCTATTTATTTATTTCTCAGCACACTGTTTTTGTTATTTTCAGTGTAGCAGTCTTGCACACATTTTGATAGATTTATATCTGGGTATTTGATGTTTTTTGAAGCCATTTGTAAATGGCATTTTAAAATTTCATTTCCACTTGTTCATTGTTTGACTAATATTTTAGTAGGGTCACTCTGGCTCCTGTGCTGAGAATAAAATATCGGCAGTGGATGGCAAAAGCAGAATCAGGAAGACCAATTAGGAGGCTATTGAAATAATCTAGGAGAGGGATGATGTAGCTTGAGAAAGGGTGGCAGCAAGTGGTGTTGAGAAGAACGTAGACTCAATAAGATTTTCTGATGGATTGGATGTCAGTTGCAAAAGAAAAGTCAATGTAACTCCAAGGTTTTAGCCTGACCATTTAAGAAGGTGAAATTGCCATTAGCTGAGGAGGGAAAAATTGAGTGTGGAGCAGTTTGGATGGAGGGGAGAGATCAGGGGCTCAGTTTTGCACATGGTCAATATGAGATGGATATCAGAAAACCAGTTGGAGAGGCAGAAACATCAGTTATATGTATGCGATTAGAGTTTGGAGGGGAGATCTGTGCTGGCATATACATCTGGGAGTCGTGAGCATATGGATTGCATGAGCTCACTGAGGGAGCGGGTGTAGATAAGGAAGGAAAGAGGCCCAAAGCCTGAGCCCTGGGTCAACCCAACCTTAAAGGGTCAAGGAATAGTGGGAGAATCAGTAAAGGATGGAGATGCAGCAGCCAGGGGACTGCAAGGGAAACCAGGAGAGGGTTCTGGGCTAGAAACTAGGGGAAGAAGGTGTGTCAGGAGGAGAGAGTGTTGAATGATGATGACAAGATAAGGCAGATAAGCCCTGAGAATTGACTTAGCAGTGTGGAGACTTGGTGACTTCGACAAAAACACTGCGTTAGCATGGTGGGGCATGGCCTGACTGGGGGAAATTCAAGAGCCAATGAGAGGACAGGAGGTGGGGTCAGCTCACAGAGACAGTTCTGTCAGGGGGATTTTCCTATGTGGATGCACAGATATTTCTTGAATTACTGGCATAACTCAATACATAGAGCTTACAGTGCATGTTTTCAACAGTGGGGCTGCCCTCGGCATCTGTGCTGAGGAGCACACGAGCTCCACTGATGAAGTGTGTGCCCAGGAGAGGGGAGCAGGGGCGGGCGGTCTCTGTCCTGACCTGCTAGGAGTTCCTCAGCCTGCCCTGTGGTTGTGACTTCCTTATTCCAGAAACCACCTGCTGATTATAGGCAGTCCTCTGAACCTCCCACAAGAGCTCAAAGTCCGCTTCACGTATTAACCTCTTCATAGATCCATTTCTTTGAGAGCTTGATGAAGACTTTCCATTGACCCAGTGGTGTCTATGCCCCATTTGATTGGGACATCCTGGGTCTGTGTCCTCTGCCCCACTGGCAGGCTGTGGCAGTGTGAAGGATTACAATCCTGCTTTCTCACACACACGTTTCCGTAGTGTGACTCTGCTCATATGTGACCGGAAGCAGAAGGAGTGACATTGTATGACATGGAAAGTGGCTTGTTCATTAGCGAAGTATCCAGGCAAGAGCAGTGGGGTGGGGGAAACAGAATTAAGAGGGACGAAGAAAGCCCCCAACCTGTCTGCTGTCAGTATTTTAAGGACATTTTAAAAGAGCTCCTGCACCCAGGCCTCCCTGGGGAGAATGCTCCCAGCCCCCCAGAGCTCTCAGCTGCAGGCAGGTGTCACCACTGCCTCCCATACCCACCTTTGTGACAGCCCCGTGTCTTCCCTCATCACCTCAGCAGGCCAGCTCTGCGGTAATTAAGGCGTTGCCAGCATGTCCTGTTGGTTTTGCACATTCGAAATATTTTCTGTGGCCTTCTGTGGGGTTCAAGTTCATCTCCCCAGGCACCGTTCTCCACTTTTATTAGTGCCTGGGTTTGGAGGGTCTGCCCCAGCCCCGCATCGCCATAAGTGCTGTCTATCCGATATATTGCAGGACGTGGGGATTTTCAGGAGCACATGTTCTGTGTTCAAGCAGAAATCCCCACTGTCTCTTCAGTGGAGGGCAGGACCAGGAGGAGGGTAAGGCTCTGGGAGGCCCCTGGGGGTGCAGGTTGGGGAAGCCTCACATCCTACTGGATCCAGCAGAAAAGGGCCCCCATCAGGCAGAAATGTGGACTCAGGGCAACTCATAACACTAACACCCCCTCACACACACACACACACACACACACACACACACACACACACACACACACACCTCAGGGCGTGGCCCCCTTACAGACCAATAGTTACCGAGACTTCAGAACTTACAATTCAGAACTTTTATAATTTACTGGTTTTTTCCTGCATATTAGAAGGAAATTACCAGCATTTCTTTTCTGGGTGATGCCCTACCCTAAGGCTCAGAGCTCCCGCAGCACAGCTGGGGACCCCCAGGGCAGGAGGCAGGATTCAAGGAAGGTTCTTGAGCAGGTGCTGCCGAGGGCAAAGGCCGCGCAGACAGAAAAGGCTGAGCAGAGGTGGAAGGGGCCTCCTGAGAGTGTCAGTGGGACGAGAAACGCTCCTCTTTGCTCCCTGTGCAACCTGAACTCAAGAACAGGGTGAGGCTGGAAGGATTTAGGTCTGACACCCCAGCAATTCAGAGTGACCCAGGGAACACCGAACGCTGATAGGGCACACAAGGGGGATGTGCCAGGTGACCACTGAGGCCCACAGAATCAAAGCTCATCAGGTTCGTAGGGCCGGACCGCAGAGAGCATC
>NW_011888797.1:11126295-11126640 GCF_000151845.1 Pteropus vampyrus | reverse complement strand
AGCACAGCTGGGGACCCCCAGGGCAGGAGGCAGGATTCAAGGAAGGTTCTTGAGCAGGTGCTGCCGAGGGCAAAGGCCGCACAGACAGAAAAGGCTGAGCAGAGGTGGAAGGGGCCTCCTGAGAGTGTCAGTGGGCCAAGAAACGCTCCTCTTTGCTCCCTGTGCAAACTGAACTCAAGAACAGGGTGCGGCTGGAAGGATTTAGGTCTGACACCCCAGCATTTCAGAGTGACCCAGGGAACACTGAACACTGATAGGGCACACAAGGGGGATGTGCCAGGTGACCACTGAGGCCCACAGAATCAAAGCTCATCAGGTTCGTAGGGCCGGACCGCAGAGAGCATC
>NW_011888797.1:11123784-11125278 GCF_000151845.1 Pteropus vampyrus | reverse complement strand
GTATTTAAATGCCTCTCATAATCCAGTCTGACGCTTTTAATTCCGCTTTGTCTAAGGTTAATATTGCCCCCTCTACATGCTCCTATCTCTTTAAGTCTGCTTTCTGTTACTAAAATACAGCTCAGGTTTCGATTTTCGGCCAGTTTTACAGTCTATGCCTTCTAACAGAGGAATTCGGTCCGTTCCATTTAACTTAACAACTGATATGCCCGTTTTATTCTTTCTGGATAGCTTGATTTAACTTGATTTAACAAAGTTTTTACTTTGCCATTTTTTTTTCTCTCATTCCTATTCTTGTTATGTTGGCTGAGTTTCTGTACATTCCCCTCCCCCTTTATTCATTTACGAATTCAGCTGTTCTTCTCACCTCTACTCCTGATGACCTCACTTTGTGACCCTCATAACCACATATATTCATTGGTTACCTACTCAGTCCATCGCTCCTTCCAAACCCACGAGATGAGACCTTGAGAAGAGGTATACTAAAACGAGGCTCGTGGGGAGTTTTTGCTCCTTCCCTTCTCCTCCCTGACCCCCAGCTCTTGGTTTTGGTGCAGGACAGGACGATTCCCCTCGGGTGAATCGTCCTTGACAGTTCTTGACGGAGCACAGGAAAGAATTCAAGTGCACACCAGAGTTAGAGACAAAGAAACGTTTATTAGAGAAGGAATAACGCTCCACAAACAGACGCGGTCTCCTCTCAAAGACAGAGAAAATGAGAGAGGCTGAGAGACCCAGGATGTTCAAGGAATTCCGTTTAAATCTGTTTTCCTTTCGAGGTGGGTGTGCAGCGATGAGGGCGTGAGGAAGTAGCAGTTGGTCATGTCAGCGGGACCTTCCCATCGGTTCCCATTGTGGTCTGGTCATGGTCAGCCAAGTTCCCTGCCTAGCGGCACGCAGCAGGCTCTGAATGCGACTTAGTTTACTATTTAGTTCTCATGCCTCTTCCCTATTTCAGTTTTGCCAATAATCTTCAGGACTTTAAATTCCAGATCCTCACTGGTTATTTCTTTGCAGCACGGCCCTTCTACTTCCAGAACCGTTACCTGGGTCACACAATTACCAGTGCACCGTCATCATCCACTGATCTTTCGCCACACACACGATCAGATACGCGGCTCACCACAATCTCCACTCCTTTTTATTTCCCACTCTCCGGAGGCTTCTGTTTGGATTAATGGGTGTGGCTAGAGAACTTCCAAGAGTGTTTTCTGCAGATACGCTGTCTGAATCCTTGCGTATCTGCGAATGCCTCGCTTCACCCTGACTGGCGAGCGACATATTGGCCAGCTGCCGGACCCCAGAGCTGCAGGCCCTTTCTCTCGTGGCCCAAGATGACGATATTCCCTCGTTTCTAGTGTTCCGTGTCATAGGTGCTAAGCTGGGTACTGGTCTGTCTCCCTTCCTTTTAAGTAACCGGCTCTTTCTCTGCGGATGCTTGGAGATTTTCTTTGTGTCCTTGAGACTCAGGAACTTGTCCTGGCACCACCGATG
>NW_011888797.1:11121243-11123734 GCF_000151845.1 Pteropus vampyrus | reverse complement strand
GGCAATGTACCTGAGTGGGCAGGGCAAGGGATGCTGGGGCCTGGGAACGGTAAGGCAGCCCTGATCACCCCCGCCCTGCACTCCACACAGGTGCAGACATTCCACGGAGACCTGCTGCAGCACATGGAGAAGAACACCAAGCTGGACATGCAGTTCATCAAAGTGAGTCTGGCCACTCACCTCAGCCCCTGCCCGTCACGGGTGAACCAGGTTATACGCGGTCCCAGCTGGGCCCCTGCCCTCGGTCCAGTGTTCTGACCCGCGGGCTGGATGTCTGGAGCTCTTTGATGTGGGGGTCTCCCTCCTCTGTCCACCCCACCCAAGGACAGCCGCCAGCACTACGAGATCGAGTACCGCCACCGAGCCGCCAACCTGGAGAAGTGCATGTCTGAGCTGTGGCGCATGGAGCGGAAGAGGGACAAGAATGCGCGGGAGATGAAGGTGCCGGGGCCGGGGACAAGGCCGGGCCCTGGGGGGGGGGAGGGGCCCGATGCCCTCCCGAACGCCCCTGCCCAGCACCAGCCCAGCTCCAGGAGTGCGGGGAGGTCAGCCGGCCCCCGGCGGGGTGGGCACCCTCCGCACCACCCCTTGCCCTGTCACTTCCTGGCCCTCCCCAGGTGCCCCAGGCCTCCTCCAAAACTCTAGCACCGAGAAAACCTGAGGCCATCAGTCACACTGCTCCTCAACGTGGTCCCGGAAGGCGTGACCCACCAGCAGCCCCATCGTCCTCCCCGCCCTCCTGTCCAGGCAGTGGGATCCTAACCCCGCCCCCCTACTAAGCCCCACCTCCCGGTCCCTGGCCTCTATCCTCGAGACCTTCATCTCCCTTCCTGCCTCTTCTTCTGGCTCCTTTAAATAAGCTCCTATCTCTCTTCAGAATTTTCCCTCTCAAGTAGGGGGTTATTAATCAACTCATTCGCACTATCATTCAAGTAACCTCCCTGGGCCCCATCGCTGAACTGGGTGCTGGGGCAGGCGGATGGCTCAGCAGCCAGCCCTGACTATGAGAAGCACCCAGGCCAGGGGAACGCAGAGCCCCAGCTCCTGAGGATGAGAATACGCATGAGAGGGCAGGCCCGGGAGCTGGGATGGGCCGAGTGCTCAGGGGGAGGCTTCCGGAAGGAGGCGGCCGAGTCAAGACGGACAAGGAGGCTTCGGACAGCTGGAGCTTGTGGCGGCTGGGAGGAGGCACCTGCCCCTGCCTCCGGCCAGAACTCCCTTTCCCCGCAGGAGAGCGTGAACCGGCTGCACGCACAGATGCAGGCCTTCGTGTCTGAGAGTCAGAGGGCGGCTGAACTGGAGGAGAAGAGACGCTATCGGTTCCTGGCGGAGAAGCACCTGCTGCTGTCCAATACCTTCCTACAGTTCTTTGGCCGGGTGAGTTGGCGAGCGCAGCTGAGGGGCCCTTTGGGGGACTATGGTCTCCGTGAGTTGGCCACATGCAGGAATGTCCCTCCCTTCCTCCCTTTCCCTTCTTTTCCTTCCTTGCCAGGCATTTATTTCACATCTTTACTCTCTCCATCTGTTTCTTCGTTTACATGTTCCTGTGTTTATTTGTATCATCAGATGTTCACTAATTTATTTATTCATGATTTTGTTTATTAGCGAATTCATTCACTAGTTCCTGCATGGATTCATTCACGTGTGAACCATTTATTTTCTCAGTCCTGCTTGCATAAACTTACCATTCACAAATTCACTAATTTGTAAGTTTATTCAGTTATTGTCTGTTAAATTTATCATATTACTTAAATCTTCTATGTTCTTGCTTTGTTCCGTCTGCTAGACCAATCAGATTTTTTCATTTCTCATTGATTATCTAATGGGTTTTGTTTTCTGTATTTAGCTGCCATGTTGTTTAGTGCTGTTGGATTTATGAGTATTATACCTTATCTGTAAATATTGCCATTTACGTATTTAAATGCCTCTCATAATCCAGTCTGACGCTTTTAATTCCGCTTTGTCTAAGGTTAATATTGCCCCCTCTACATGCTCCTATCTCTTTAAGTCTGCTTTCTGTTACTAAAATACAGCTCAGGTTTCGATTTTCGGCCAGTTTTACAGTCTATGCCTTCTAACAGAGGAATTCGGTCCGTTCCATTTAACTTAACAACTGATATGCCCGTTTTATTCTTTCTGGATAGCTTGATTTAACTTGATTTAACAAAGTTTTTACTTTGCCATTTTTTTTTCTCTCATTCCTATTCTTGTTATGTTGGCTGAGTTTCTGTACATTCCCCTCCCCCTTTATTCATTTACGAATTCAGCTGTTCTTCTCACCTCTACTCCTGATGACCTCACTTTGTGACCCTCATAACCACATATATTCATTGGTTACCTACTCAGTCCATCGCTCCTTCCAAACCCACGAGATGAGACCTTGAGAAGAGGTATACTAAAACGAGGCTCGTGGGGAGTTTTTGCTCCTTCCCTTCTCCTCCCTGACCCCCAGCTCTTGGTTTTGGTGCAGGACAGGACGATTCCCCTCGGG